>NW_027473765.1:0-86668 GCF_050947335.1 Megachile rotundata
TCATATTATTAACCATATTATGCAGATAAGATCGATAGCACGATATTTACTATACCTATTACTCTTATTATTAGCCATATTATGCTTATATGATCGATAGAACGACAATTACTGTACTTATTGCTCTTATTATTATCAATCTAACTCATATTATTAGCCATATTATGCTTATATGATCGATAGAACGAGAATTACTATACTCACTACTCTTAGTATTATCAATCTAACTCATATTATTAGCCATATTATGCTTAAATGATCGATAGAACGACAATTACTATACTTATTACTCTTATTATTATCAATCTAACTCATATTATTAGCCATATTATGCTTATATGATCGAGAGAACAACAATTGCTATACTTATTATTCTTATTATTATCAATCTAACTCATATTATTAGCCATATTATGCTTAAATGATCGATAGAACGACAATTACTATACTTATTACTCTTACTATTATCAATCTAACTCATATTATTAGCCATATTATGCTTAAATGATCGATAGAACGACAATTACTATACGTATTACTCTTATTATTATCAATCTAACTCATATTATTAGCCACATTATGCTTACATGATCGACAGAACGACAATTACTATACTTATTACACTCACTGTTATCAATCTAACTCATATTATTAACCATATTATGCAAATTTGATCGATAGAACGACAGTCACTATACTTATTACTCTTATTATTATCAACCTAACTCACATTATTTGCCATATTATGCTTAAATGATCGATAGAACGACAATTTCTATACTTATTACTCTTATTATTATGAATCTAACTCATATTATTAACCATATTATGCTTAAATGATCGATAGAACGACAATTACTATACTCATTACTCTTATTATTATCAATCTATCTCATATTATTAGCCATATTATGCTTAAATGATCGATAGAACGACAATTACTATACTTATTACTCTTATTATTATCAATCTAACTCATATTATTAGCCATATTATGCTTAAATGATCGATAGAACGACAATTACTATACTTATTACTCTTATTATTATCAATCTAACTCATACTATTAGCCATATTATGCTTATATGATCGATAGAACCACAATTACTATACTCACTACTCTTATTATTATCAATCTAACTCATATTATTAGCCATATTATGCTTATATTATCGATAGAACGACAATTACTATACTTATTACTGTTATTATTATCAATCTAACTCATATTATTAGCCATATTATGCTTAAATGATCGATAGAACGACAATTACTATACTTATTACTCTTATTATTATCAATCTAACTCATATTATTAGCCATATTATGCTTGAATGATCGATAGAACGACAATTACTCTACTTATTACTCTTATTATTATCAACCTAACTCATATTATTAGCCATATTATGCTTATATGATCGATAGAACGACAATTACTATACTTATTATTCTTATTATTATCAATCTAACTCATATTATTAGCCATATTATGCAAATTTGATCGATAGAACGACAATTACTATACTTATTACTGTTATTATTATCAATCTAACTCATATAATTAGCCATATTATGCGTATATGATCGACAGAACGACAATTACTGTACTTATTACTCTTATCATTATCGATCTAATTCATATTATTAGCCATATTATGCTTATATGATCGATAGAACGACAAATACTATACTTATTACTCTTATTATTATCAATCTAACTCATATTATTAACCATATTATGCTAATGTGATCGATAGAACGACAATTACTATATTTATTACACTCAATATTATCAATCTAACTCATATTATTACCCATATCATGCTGATATGATCGATAGAACGACATTCACTATACTTATTACACTCACTATTATCAATCTAACTCATATTATTAACCATATTACGCAGATATGATCGATAGAACTACTATTACTATACTCATTACTCTTATTGTTATCAATCTAACTCATATTATTAGCCATATTATGCTTACATGATCGATAGAATGAGAATTACTATACTCACTCCTGCTAGTATTGTCACTCTAACTCATATTATTAGCCATATTATGCTTATATGATCGATAGAACGACAATGACTATACTTATTACTCTTATTATTATCAATCTAACTCATTTTATTAGCCATATTATGCTTATATGATCAATATAACGACAATTACTATACTTATTACACTCACTATTATCAATCTAACTCATATTATTAGCCATATTATGGTTATATGACAGATAGAACGACAATTAATATACTTAATACCCTTATTATTATCAATCTAACTCATATTATTAGCCATATTATGGTTATATGACCGATAGGGCGACAATTACTATACCTGTTACTCTTATTTTTATCAATCTAACTCATATTATTATCCATATTATGCTTATATGATCGATAGGACGACAATTACTACACTCATTACGCTTATTATTATCAATCTAACTCATTTTATTAGCCATATTATGCTTATATGATCGATATAACGACAATTACTATACTTATTACACTCACTATTATCAATCTAACTCATATTATTAGCCATATTATGGTTATATGACCGATAGAACGACAATTAATATACTTAATACTCTTATTATTATCAATCTAACACATATTATTAGCCATATTATGCTTATATGATCGATAGAACGACAATTACTATACTTATTACTCTCATTATTATCAATCTAATACATATTATTAGCCATATTGTGCCTATATGATCGATAGAACGACAATAACTATACTTATTACTCTTATTATTATCAATGTAACTCATATTATTAGCTATATTATGCTTATAAGATCGATAGAGCGAAAATTACTAAACTTATTACACGCACTATTATCAATCTAACTCATATTATTAGCCATATAATGCTTATATGATCGATAGAACGACAATTACTATACTCATTACTCTTATTATTATCAATCTAACTCATATTATTAGCCATATTATGCTTATATGATCGATAGAACGACAATTACTATACTTATTACTCTTATTATTATCAATCTAACTCATATTATTATCCATATTATGCTTATATGATCGATAGGACGACAATTACTACACTCATTACTCTTATTATTATCAATCTAACTCATATTATTAGCCAAATTATGGTCATATGACCAATAGAACGACAATTACTATACTTATTACACTCACTATTATCAATCTAACTCATATTATTAACCATATTATGCAGATATGACCGATAGGACGACAATTACTATACCTATTACTCTTATTATTATCAATCTAACTCATATTATTAGCCATGTTATGCTTATATGATCGATAGGACGACAATTACTATACTCATTACTCTTATTGTTATCAATCTAACTCATACTATTAACCATATTATGCAGATATGATCGATAGAACGACAATTACTATACTTATTACACTCACTGTTATCAATCTAACTCATATTATTAGTCATATTATGCTTATATGATCGATAGAACGACAATGACTATACCTATTACTCTTATTATTATCAATCTAACTCATATTATTATCCATATTATGCTTATATGATCGATAGGACGACAATTACTATACTCATTACGCTTATTATTATCAATCTAACTCATTTTATTAGCCATATTATGCTTATATGATCGATATAACGACAATTACTATACTTATTACACTCACTATTATCAATCTAACTCATATTATTAGCCATATTATGGTTATATGACCGATAGAACGACAATTAATATACTTAATACTCTTATTATTATCAATCTAACTCATATTATTAGCCATATTATGGTTATATGACCGATAGGACGACAATTACTATACCCATTACTCTTATTATTATCAATCTAACTCATATTATTAGCCATGTTATGCTTATATGATCGATAGGACGACAATTGCTATACTCATTACTCTTATTATTATCAATCTAACTCATATTATTAGCCATATAATGCTTATATGATCGATAGAACGACAATTACTATACTTATTGCTCTCATTATTATCAATCTAACACATATTATTAGCCATATTGTGCCTATATGATCGATAGAACGACAATTACTACACTAATTACTCTTATTATTAACAATCTAACTCATATTATTAGCCATATTATGCTTATAAGATCGATAGAGCGACAATTACTAAACTTATTACACTCACTATTATCAATCTAACTCATATTATTAACCATATTATGCAGATATGATCGATAGAACGACAATTACTATACTTATTACTCTTATTATTATCAATCTAAATCATATTATTAGCCATATTATGCTTATATGATCGATAGAACGACAATAACTACACTAATTACTCTTATTATTAACAATCTAACTCATATTATTAGCCATATTATGCTTATATGATCGATAGAACGACAATTACTATACTTATTACACTCACTGTTATCAATCTAACTCATATTATTAACCATATTATGGTTATATGACCGATAGAACGACAATTACTATACTTATTTCTCTTATTATTGTTAATCTAACTCATATTATTAGCCATATTATGCATATATGATCGATAGGACGACAATTACTATACTCATTACTCTTATTGTTATCAATCTAACTCATATTATTAGCCTTATTATGCAGATATGACCGATAGAACGACAATTACTATGCTTATTACACTCACTATTATCAATCTAACTCATATTATTAACCATATTATGCAGATATGATCGATAGAACGACAATTACTATACTTATTACTCTTATTATTATCAATCTAACTCATATTATTAGCCATATTATGCTTATATGATCGATAGAACGACAATTACTACACTAATTACTCTTATTATTAACAATCTAACTCATATCATTAGCCATATTATGCTTATATGATCGATAGAACGACAATGACTATACTTATTACTCTTATTATTATCAATCTAACTCATATTATTATCCATATTATGCTTATATGATCGATAGGACGACAATTACTACACTCATTACGCTTATTATTATCAATCTAACTCATTTTATTAGCCATATTATGCTTATATGATCGATATAACGACAATTACTATACTTATTACACTCACTATTATCAATCTAACTCATATTATTAGCCATATTATGGTTATATGACCGATAGAATGACAATTAATATACTTAATACTCTTATTATTATCAATCTAACTCATATTATTAGCCATATAATGCTTATATGATCGATAGAACGACAATTACTATACTCATTACTCTTATTATTATCAATCTAACTCATATTATTAGCCATATTATGCTTATATGATCGATAGAACGACAATTACTACACTAATTACTCTTATTATTAACAATCTAACTCATATTATTAGCCATATTATGCTTATATGATCGATAGAACGACAATTACTATACTTATTACACTCACTATTATCAATCTAACTCATATTATTAACCATATTATGGTTATATGACCGATAGAACGACAATTACTATACTTATTTCTCTTATTATTATTAATCTAACTCATATTATTAGCCATATTATGCTTATATGATCGATAGGACGACAATTACTATACTCATTACTCTTATTGTTATCAATCTAACTCATACTATTAACCATATTATGCAGATATGATCGATAGAACGACAATTACTATACTTATTACACTCACTGTTATCAATCTGACTCATATTATTAGTCATATTATGCTTATATGATCGACAGAACGACAATGACTATACTTATTACTCTTATTATTATAGATCTAACTCATATTATTATCCATATTATGCTTATATGATCGATAGGACGACAATTACTGCACTCATTACGCTTATTATTATCAATCTAACTCATTTTATTAGCCATATTATGCTTATATGATCGATATAACGACAATTACTATACTTATTACACTCACTATTATCAATCTAACTCATATTATTAGCCATATTATGGTTATATGATCGATAGAACGACAATTAATATACTTAATACTCTTATTATTATCAATCTAACTCATATTATTAGCCATATTATGGTTATATGACCGATAGAACGACAATTACTATACTCATTACTCTTATTATTATCATTCTAACTCATATTATTAGACATATTATGCTTATATGATCGATAGTACGACAAGTACTATACTTACTACTTTTATTATTATCAATCTAACTCATATTATTAGCTATATTATGCTTATATGGTCGATAGAACGACAATTACTATACTCAATACTCTTATTATTATCAATCTAACTCATATTATTAGCCATATTATGCTTATATGATCGATAGAACGACAATTACTATACTTATTACTCTTATTATTATCAATCTAACTCATATTATTATCCATATTATGCTTATATAATCGATAGGACGACAATTACTACACTCATTACTCTTATTATTATCAATCTAACTCATATTATTAGCCAAATTATGGTCATATGACCAATAGAACGACAATTACTATACTTATTACACTCACTATTATCAATCTAACTCATATTATTAACCATATTATGCAGATATGATCGATAGAACGACAATAACTATACTTATTACTCTTATTATTATCAATGTAACTCATATTATTAGCTATATTATGCTTATAAGATCGATAGAGCGACAATTACTAAACTTATTACACTCACTATTATCAATCTAACTCATATTATTAACCATATTATGCAGATATGATCGATAGAACGACAATTACTATACTTATTACTCTTATTATTATCAATCTAACTCATATTATTAGCCATATTATGCTTATATGATCGATAGAACGACAATTACTACACTAATTACTCTTATTATTATCAATCTAACTCATATTATTAGCCAAATTATGGTCATATGACCAATAGAACGACAATTACTATACTTATTACACTCACTATTATCAATCTAACTCATATTATTAGCCATATTATGCTTATATGATCGATAGGACGACAATTACTAGACTCATTACTCTTATTGTTATCAATCTAACTCATACTATTAACCATATTATGCAGATATGATCGATAGAACGACAATTACTATACTTATTACACTCACTGTTATCAATCTGACTCATATTACTAGTCATATTAGGCTTATATGATCGATAGAACGACAATTACTATACTTACTACTTTTATTATTATCAATCTAACTCATATTATTATCCATATTATGCTTATATGATCGATAGGACGACAATTACTGCACTCATTACGCTTATTATTATCAATCTAACTCATTTTATTAGCCATATTATGCTTATATGATCGATATAACGACAATTACTATACTTATTACACTCACTATTATCAATCTAACTCATATTATTAGCCATATTATGGTTATATGACCGATAGAACGACAATTAATATACTTAATACTCTTATTATTATCAATCTAACTCATATTATTAGCCATATTATGGTTATATGACCGATAGAACGACAATTACTATACTCATTACTCTTATTATTATCATTCTAACTCATATTATTAGACATATTATGCTTATATGATCGATAGTACGACAAGTACTATACTTACTACTTTTATTATTATCAATCTAACTCATATTATTAGCTATATTATGCTTATATGGTCGATAGAACGACAATTACTATACTCATTACTCTTATTATTATCAATCTAACTCATATTATTAGCCATATTATGCTTATATGATCGATAGAACGACAATTACTATACTTATTACTCTTATTATTATCAATCTAACTCATATTATTATCCATATTATGCTTATATAATCGATAGGACGACAATTACTACACTCATTACTCTAATTATTATCAATCTAACTCATATTATTAGCCAAATTATGGTCATATGACCAATAGAACGACAATTACTATACTTATTACACTCACTGTTATCAATCTGACTCATATTATTAGTCATATTATGCTTATATGATCGATAGAACGACAATGACTATACTTATTACTCTTATTATTATCAATCTAACTCATATTATTATCCATATTATGCTTATATGATCGATAGGACGACAATTACTACACTCATTACGCTTATTATTATCAATCTAACTCATTTTATTAGCCATATTATGCTTATATGATCGATATAACGACAATTACTATACTTATTACACTCACTATTATCAATCTAACTCATATTATTAGCCATATTATGGTTATATGACCGACAGAACGACAATTAATATACTTAATACTCTTATTATTATCAATCTAACTCATATTATTATCCATATAATGCTTATATGATCGATAGAACGGCAATTACTATACTCATTACTCTTATTATTATCAATCTAACTCATATTATTAGCCATATTATGCTTATATGATCGATATAACGACAATTACTATACTTATTACACTCACTATTATCAATCTAACTCATATTATTAGCCATATTATGGTTATATGACCGATAGAACGACAATTAATACACTTAATACTCTTATTATTATCAATCTAACTCATATTATTAGCCACATTATGGTTATATGACCGATAGGACGACAATTACTATACCCATTACTCTTATTATTATCAATCTAACTCATATTATTAGCCATGTTATGCTTATATGATCGATAGGACGACAATTGCTAAACTCATTAGTCTTATTATTATCAATCTAACTCATATTATTAGCCATATTATGCTTATATGATCGATAGAACGACAATTACTATACTCAGTACTCTTATTATTATCAATGTAAGTCATATTATTAGCTATATTATGCTTATATGATCGATAGAACGACAATTACTAAACTTATTACACTCACTATTATCAATCTAACTCATATTATTAACCATATTATGCAGATATGATCGATAGAACGACAATTACTATACTCATTACTCTTATTATTATCAATCTCACTCATATTACTAACCATATTATGGAGATATAATCGATAGAACGACAAATACTATACTTACTACTCTTATCATTATCAATCTAACTCATATTATTAGCCATATTATGGATATATGACCGATAGAACGACAATTAATATACTTAATACTCTTATTGTTATCAATCTAACTCATATTATTAGCCATATTATGCAGATATGATCGATAGTACGACAATTACTATACTCATTACTCTTATTATTATCATTGTAACTCATATTATTAGACATATTATGCTTATATGATCGATAGTACGACAAGTACTATACTTACTACTTTTATTATTATCAATCTAACTCATATTATTAGCTATATTATGCTTATATGGTCGATAGTACGACAATTACTATAGTCATTACTCTTATTGTTATCAATCTAACTCATACTATTAACCATATTATGCAGATATGATCGATAGAACGACAATTACTATACTCATTACTCTTATTATTATCAATCTAACTCATATTACTAACCATATTATGGAGATATAATCGATAGAACGACAAATACTATACTTACTACTCTTATCATTATCTATCTAACTCATATTATTAGCTATATTATGCTTATATGGTCGATAGTACGACAATTACTATACTCATTACTCTTATTATTATCGATCGAACTCATATTATTAGCCATATTATGCTTATATGATCGATAGGACGACAATTACTATACTTATTACTCTTATGATTATCAATCTAACTCATATTATTATCCATATTATGCTTATATGATCGATAGGACGACAATTACTATACTCATTACGCTTATTATTATCGATCGAACTCATATTATTAGCCATATTATGCTTATATGATCGATAGAACGACAATTACTATACTTACTATTCATATTATTATCAATCTAACTCATATTATTAGCCATATTATGCTTATATGATCGATAGGACGACAATTACTATACTTATTACACTCACTGTTATCAATCTAACTCATATTATTAGCCATATTATGGTTATATGACCGATAGAACGACAATTACTATACTCATTACTCTTATTATTATCATTCTAACTCATATTATTAGACATATTATGCTTATATGATCGATAGCACGACAAGTACTATACTTACTACTTTTATTATTATCAATCTAACTCATATTATTAGATATATTATGCTTATATGGTCGATAGAACGACAATTACTATACTCATTACTCTTATTATTATCAATCTAACTCATATTATTAGCCATATTATGCTTATATGATCGATAGAACGACAATTACTATACTTATTACTCTTATTATTATCAATCTAACTCATATTATTATCCATATTATGCTTATATAATCGATAGGACGACAATTACTACACTCATTACTCTAATTATTATCAATCTAACTCATATTATTAGCCAAATTTTGGTCATATGACCAATAGAACGACAATTACTATACTTATTACACTCACTATTATCAATCTAACTCACATTATTAACCATATTATGCAGATATGATCGATAGAACGACAATAACTATACTTATTACTCTTATTATTATCAATGTAACTCATCTTATTAGCTATATTATGCTTATAAGATCGATAGAGCGACAATTACTAAACTTATTACACTCACTATTATCAATCTAACTCATATTATTAACCATATTATGCAGATATGATCGATAGAACGACAATTACTATACTTATTACTCTTATTATTATCAATCTAACTCATATTATTAGCCATATTATGCTTATATGATCGATAGAACGACAATTACTACACTAATTACTCTTATTATTAACAATCTAACTCATATTATTAGCCATATTATGCTTATATGATCGATAGGACGGCAATTACTAGACTCATTACTCTTATTGTTATCAATCTAACTCATACTATTAACCATATTATGCAGATATGATCGATAGAACGACAATTACTATACTTATTACACTCACTGTTATCAATCTGACTCATATTATTAGTCATATTATGCTTATATGATCGATAGAACGACAATGACTATACTTATTACTCTTATTATTATCAATCTAACTCATATTATTATCCATATTATGCTTATATGATCGATAGGACGACAATTACTACACTCATTACGCTTATTATTATCAATCTAACTCATTTTATTAGCCATATTATGCTTATATGATCGATATAACGACAATTACTATACTTATTACACTCACTATTATCAATCTAACTCATATTATTAGCCATATTATGGTTATATGACCGATAGAACGACAATTAATATACTTAATACTCTTATTATTATCAATCTAACTCATATTATTAGCCATATAATGCTTATATGATCGATAGAACGGCAATTACTATACTCATTACTCTTATTATTATCAATCTAACTCATATTATTAGCCATATTATGCTTATATGATCGATATAACGACAATTACTATACTTATTACACTCACTATTATCAATCTAACTCATATTATTAGCCATATTATGGTTATATGACCGATAGAACGACAATTAATACACTTAATACTCTTATTATTATCAATCTAACTCATATTATTAGCCATATTATGGTTATATGACCGATAGGACGACAATTACTATACCCATTACTCTTATTATTATCAATCTAACTCATATTATTAGCCATGTTATGCTTATATGATCGATAGGACGACAATTGCTAAACTCATTAGTCTTATTATTATCAATCTAACTCATATTATTAGCCATATAATGCTTATATGATCGATAGAACGACAATTACTATACTTATTGCTCTCATTATTATCAATCTAACACATATTATTAGCCATATTGTGCCTATATGATCGATAGAACGACAATAACTATACTTATTACTCTTATTATTATCAATGTAACTCATATTATTAGCAATATTATGCTTATAAGATAGATAGAGCGACAATTACTAAACTTATTACACTCACTATTATCAATCTAACTCATATTATTAACCATATTATGCAGATATGATCGATAGAACGACAATTACTATACTTATTACTCTTATTACTATCAATCTAACTCATATTATTAGCCATATTATGCTTATATGATCGATAGAACGACAATTACTACACTAATTACTCTTATTATTAACAATCTAACTCATATTATTAGCCATATTATGCTTATATGATCGATAGAACGACAATTACTATACTTATTACACTCACTATTATCAATCTAACTCATATTATTAACCATATTATGGTTATATGACCGATAGAACGACAATTACTATACTTATTTCTCTTATTATTATTAATCTAACTCATATTATTAGCCATATTATGCGTATATGATCGATAGGACGACAATTACTATACTCATTACTCTTATTGTTATCAATCTAACTCATATTACTAGTCATATTAGGCTTATATGATCGATAGAACGACAATTACTATACTTACTACTCTTATTATTATCAATCTAACTAATATTATTAGCCATATTATGCTTATATGATCGATAGGACGACAATTACTACACTCATTACGCTTATTATTATCAATCTAACTCATTTTATTAGCCATATTATGCTTATACGATCGATGTAACGACAATTACTATACTTATTACACTCACTATTATTAATCTAACTCATATTATTAGCCATATTATGGTTATATGACCGATAGAACGACAATTAATATACTTAAAACTCTTATTATTATCAATCTAACTCATATTATTAGCCATATTATGGTTATATGACCGATAGAACGACAATTACTATACCTATTACTCTTATTATTATCAATCTAACTCATATTATTAGCCATGTTATGCTTATGTGATCGATAGGACGACAATTACTATACTCATTACTCTTATTGTTATCAATCTAACTCATACTATTAACCATATTATGCAGATATGATCGATAGAACGACAATTACTATACTTATTACACTCACTGTTATCAATCTAACTCATATTATTAGTCATATTATGCTTATATGATCGATAGAACGACAATGACTATACTTATTACTCTTATTATTATCAATCTAACTCATATTATTATCCATATTATGCTTATATGATCGATAGGACGACAATTACTACACTCATTACGCTTATTATTATCAATCTAACTCATTTTATTAGCCATATTATGCTTATATGATCGATATAACGACAATTACTATACTTATTACACTCACTATTATCAATCTAACTCATATTATTAGCCATATTATGGTTATATGACCGATAGAACGACAATTAATATACTTAATACTCTTATTATTATCAATCTAACTCATATTATTAGCCATATTATGGTTATATGACCGATAGGACGACAATTACTATACCCATTACTCTTATTATTATCAATCTAACTCATATTATTAGCCATGTTATGCTTATATGATCGATAGGACGACAATTGCTATACTCATTACTCTTATTATTATCAATCTAACTCATAATATTAGCCATATAATGCTTATATGATCGATAGAACGACAATTACTATACTTATTGCTCTCATTATTATCAATCTAACACATATTATTAGCCACATTGTGCCTATATGATCGATAGAACGACAATAACTATACTTATTACTCTTATTATTATCAATGTAACTCATATTATTAGCAATATTATGCTTATAAGATCGATAGAGCGACAATTACTAAACTTATTACACTCACTATTATCAATCTAACTCATATTATTAACCATATTATGCTGATATGATCGATAGAACGACAATTACTATACTTATTACTCTTATTATTATCAATCTAACTCATATTATTAGCCCTATTATGCTTATATGATCGATAGAACGACAATTACTACACTAATTACTCTTATTATTAACAATCTAACTCATATTATTAGCCATATTATGCCTATATGATGGATAGAACGACAATTACTATACTTATTACACTCACTATTATCAATCTAACTCATATTACTAACCATATTATGGAGATATAATCGATAGAACGACAAATACTATACTTACTACTCTTATCATTATCTATCTAAATCATATTATTAGCTATATTATGCTTATATGGTCGATAGTACGACAATTACTATACTCATTACTCTTATTATTATCGATCGAACTCATATTATTAGCCATATTATGCTTATATGATCGATAGGACGACAATTACTATACTTATTACTCTTATGATTATCAATCTAACTCATATTATTATCCATATTATGCTTATATGATCGATAGGACGACAATTACTATACTCATTACGCTTATTATTATCGATCGAACTCATATTATTAGCCATATTATGCTTATATGATCGATAGAACGACAATTACTATACTTACTATTCATATTATTATCAATCTAACTCATATTATTAGCCATATTATGCTTATATGATCGATAGGGCGACAATTACTATACTTATTACACTCACTGTTATCAATCTAACTCATATTATTAGCCATATTATGGTTATATGACCGATAGAACGACAATTACTATACTCATTACTCTTATTATTATCATTCTAACTCATATTATTAGACATATTATGCTTCTATGATCGATAGCACGACAAGTACTATACTTACTACTTTTATTATTATCAATCTAACTCATATTATTAGCTATATTATGCTTATATGGTCGATAGAACGACAATTACTATACTCATTACTCTTATTATTATCAATCTAACTCATATTATTAGCCATATTATGCTTATATGATCGATAGAACGACAATTACTATACTTATTACACTCACTATTATCAATCTAACTCATATTATTAGCCATATTATGGTTATATGACCGATAGAACGACAATTAATATACTTAATACCCTTATTATTATCAATCTAACTCATATTATTAGCCATATTATGGTTATATGACCGATAGGACGACAATTACTATACCTGTTACTCTTATTATTATCAATCTAACTCATATTATTATCCATATTATGCTTATATGATCGATAGGACGACAATTACTACACTCATTACGCTTATTATTATCAATCTAACTCATTTTATTAGCCATATTATGCTTATATGATCGATATAACGACAATTACTATACTTATTACACTCACTATTATCAATCTAACTCATATTATTAGCCATATTATGGTTATATGACCGATAGAACGACAATTAATATACTTAATACTCTTATTATTATCAATCTAACACATATTATTAGCCATATTATGCTTATATGATCGATAGAACGACAATTACTATACTTATTACTCTCATTATTATCAATCTAATACATATTATTAGCCATATTGTGCCTATATGATCGATAGAACGACAATTACTATACTCATTACTGTTATTATTATCAATCTAACTCATATTATTAGCCATATTATGCTTATATGATCGATAGAACGACAATTACTATACTTATTACACTCACTATTATCAATCTAACTCATATTATTAGCCATATTATGGTTATATGACCGATAGAACGACAATTAATATACTTAATACCCTTATTATTATCAATCTAACTCATATTATTAGCCATATTATGGTTATATGACCGATAGGACGACAATTACTATACCTGTTACTCTTATTATTATCAATCTAACTCATATTATTATCCATATTATGCTTATATGATCGATAGGACGACAATTACTACACTCATTACGCTTATTATTATCAATCTAACTCATTTTATTAGCCATATTATGCTTATATGATCGATATAACGACAATTACTATACTTATTACACTCACTATTATCAATCTAACTCATATTATTAGCCATATTATGGTTATATGACCGATAGAACGACAATTAATATACTTAATACTCTTATTATTATCAATCTAACACATATTATTAGCCATATTATGCTTATATGATCGATAGAACGACAATTACTATACTTATTACTCTCATTATTATCAATCTAATACATATTATTAGCCATATTGTGCCTATATGATCGATAGAACGACAATAACTATACTTATTACTCTTATTATTATCAATGTAACTCATATTATTAGCTATATTATGCTTATAAGATCGATAGAGCGAAAATTACTAAACTTATTACACGCACTATTATCAATCTAACTCATATTATTAGCCATATAATGCTTATATGATCGATAGAACGACAATTACTATACTCATTACTCTTATTATTATCAATCTAACTCATATTATTAGCCATATTATGCTTATATGATCGATAGAACGACAATTACTATACTTATTACACTCACTGTTATCAATCTAACTCATATTATTAACCATATTATGGTTATATGACCGATAGAACGACAATTACTATACTTATTTCTCTTATTATTATTAATCTAACTCATATTATTAGCCATATTATGCGTATATGATCGATAGGACGACAATTACTATACTCATTACTCTTATTGTTATCAATCTAACTCATATTATTAGCCATATTATGCAGATATGATCGATAGTACGACAATTACTATACTCATTACTCTTATTATTATCATTCTAACTCATATTATTAGACATATTATGCTTATATGATCGATAGTACGACAAGTACTATACTTACTACTTTTATTATCATCAATCTAACTCATATTATTAGCTATATTATGCTTATATGATCGATAGTACGACAATTACTATGCTCATTACTCTTATTATTATCAATGCAACTCATACTATTAACCATATTATGCAGATATGATCGATAGAACGACAATTACTATACTTATTACACTCACTGTTATCAATCGAACTCATATTACTAGTCATATTAGGCTTATATGATCGATAGAACGACAATTACTATACTTACTACTCTTATTATTATCAATCTAACTAATATTATTAGCCATATTATGCTTATATGATCGATAGGACGACAATTACTACACTCATTACGCTTATTATTATCAATCTAACTCATTTTATTAGCCATATTATGCTTATACGATCGATGTAACGACAATTACTATACTTATTACACTCACTATTATTAATCTAACTCATATTATTAGCCATATTATGGTTATATGACCGATAGAACGACAATTAATATACTTAAAACTCTTATTATTATCAATCTAACTCATATTATTAGCCATATTATGGTTATATGACCGATAGAACGACAATTACTATACCTATTACTCTTATTATTATCAATCTAACTCATATTATTAGCCATGTTATGCTTATGTGATCGATAGGACGACAATTACTATACTCATTACTCTTATTGTTATCAATCTAACTCATACTATTAACCATATTATGCAGATATGATCGATAGAACGACAATTACTATACTTATTACACTCACTGTTATCAATCTAACTCATATTATTAGTCATATTATGCTTATATGATCGATAGAACGACAATGACTATACTTATTACTCTTATTATTATCAATCTAACTCATATTATTATCCATATTATGCTTATATGATCGATAGGACGACAATTACTACACTCATTACGCTTATTATTATCAATCTAACTCATTTTATTAGCCATATTATGCTTATATGATCGATATAACGACAATTACTATACTTATTACACTCACTATTATCAATCTAACTCATATTATTAGCCATATTATGGTTATATGACCGATAGAACGACAATTAATATACTTAATACTCTTATTATTATCAATCTAACTCATATTATTAGCCATATTATGGTTATATGACCGATAGGACGACAATTACTATACCCATTACTCTTATTATTATCAATCTAACTCATATTATTAGCCATGTTATGCTTATATGATCGATAGGACGACAATTGCTATACTCATTACTCTTATTATTATCAATCTAACTCATATTATTAGCCATATAATGCTTATATGATCGATAGAACGACAATTACTATACTTATTGCTCTCATTATTATCAATCTAACACATATTATTAGCCACATTGTGCCTATATGATCGATAGAACGACAATAACTATACTTATTACTCTTATTATTATCAATGTAACTCATATTATTAGCAATATTATGCTTATAAGATCGATAGAGCGACAATTACTAAACTTATTACACTCACTATTATCAATCTAACTCATATTATTAACCATATTATGCTGATATGATCGATAGAACGACAATTACTATACTTATTACTCTTATTATTATCAATCTAACTCATATTATTAGCCCTATTATGCTTATATGATCGATAGAACGACAATTACTACACTAATTACTCTTATTATTAACAATCTAACTCATATTATTAGCCATATTATGCCTATATGATGGATAGAACGACAATTACTATACTTATTACACTCACTATTATCAATCTAACTCATATTACTAACCATATTATGGAGATATAATCGATAGAACGACAAATACTATACTTACTACTCTTATCATTATCTATCTAAATCATATTATTAGCTATATTATGCTTATATGGTCGATAGTACGACAATTACTATACTCATTACTCTTATTATTATCGATCGAACTCATATTATTAGCCATATTATGCTTATATGATCGATAGGACGACAATTACTATACTTATTACTCTTATGATTATCAATCTAACTCATATTATTATCCATATTATGCTTATATGATCGATAGGACGACAATTACTATACTCATTACGCTTATTATTATCGATCGAACTCATATTATTAGCCATATTATGCTTATATGATCGATAGAACGACAATTACTATACTTACTATTCATATTATTATCAATCTAACTCATATTATTAGCCATATTATGCTTATATGATCGATAGGGCGACAATTACTATACTTATTACACTCACTGTTATCAATCTAACTCATATTATTAGCCATATTATGGTTATATGACCGATAGAACGACAATTACTATACTCATTACTCTTATTATTATCATTCTAACTCATATTATTAGACATATTATGCTTCTATGATCGATAGCACGACAAGTACTATACTTACTACTTTTATTATTATCAATCTAACTCATATTATTAGCTATATTATGCTTATATGGTCGATAGAACGACAATTACTATACTCATTACTCTTATTATTATCAATCTAACTCATATTATTAGCCATATTATGCTTATATGATCGATAGAACGACAATTACTATACTTATTACACTCACTATTATCAATCTAACTCATATTATTAGCCATATTATGGTTATATGACCGATAGAACGACAATTAATATACTTAATACCCTTATTATTATCAATCTAACTCATATTATTAGCCATATTATGGTTATATGACCGATAGGACGACAATTACTATACCTGTTACTCTTATTATTATCAATCTAACTCATATTATTATCCATATTATGCTTATATGATCGATAGGACGACAATTACTACACTCATTACGCTTATTATTATCAATCTAACTCATTTTATTAGCCATATTATGCTTATATGATCGATATAACGACAATTACTATACTTATTACACTCACTATTATCAATCTAACTCATATTATTAGCCATATTATGGTTATATGACCGATAGAACGACAATTAATATACTTAATACTCTTATTATTATCAATCTAACACATATTATTAGCCATATTATGCTTATATGATCGATAGAACGACAATTACTATACTTATTACTCTCATTATTATCAATCTAATACATATTATTAGCCATATTGTGCCTATATGATCGATAGAACGACAATTACTATACTCATTACTGTTATTATTATCAATCTAACTCATATTATTAGCCATATTATGCTTATATGATCGATAGAACGACAATTACTATACTTATTACACTCACTATTATCAATCTAACTCATATTATTAGCCATATTATGGTTATATGACCGATAGAACGACAATTAATATACTTAATACCCTTATTATTATCAATCTAACTCATATTATTAGCCATATTATGGTTATATGACCGATAGGACGACAATTACTATACCTGTTACTCTTATTATTATCAATCTAACTCATATTATTATCCATATTATGCTTATATGATCGATAGGACGACAATTACTACACTCATTACGCTTATTATTATCAATCTAACTCATTTTATTAGCCATATTATGCTTATATGATCGATATAACGACAATTACTATACTTATTACACTCACTATTATCAATCTAACTCATATTATTAGCCATATTATGGTTATATGACCGATAGAACGACAATTAATATACTTAATACTCTTATTATTATCAATCTAACACATATTATTAGCCATATTATGCTTATATGATCGATAGAACGACAATTACTATACTTATTACTCTCATTATTATCAATCTAATACATATTATTAGCCATATTGTGCCTATATGATCGATAGAACGACAATAACTATACTTATTACTCTTATTATTATCAATGTAACTCATATTATTAGCTATATTATGCTTATAAGATCGATAGAGCGAAAATTACTAAACTTATTACACGCACTATTATCAATCTAACTCATATTATTAGCCATATAATGCTTATATGATCGATAGAACGACAATTACTATACTCATTACTCTTATTATTATCAATCTAACTCATATTATTAGCCATATTATGCTTATATGATCGATAGAACGACAATTACTATACTTATTACACTCACTGTTATCAATCTAACTCATATTATTAGTCGTATTATGCTTATATGATCGATAGAACGACAATGACTATACCTATTACTCTTATTATTATCAATCTAACTCATATTATTATCCATATTATGCTTATATGATCGATAGGACGACAATTACTACACTCATTACTCTTATTATTATCAATCTAACTCATATTATTAGCCAAATTATGGTCATATGACCAATAGAACGACAATTACTATACTTATTACACTCACTATTATCAATCTAACTCATATTATTAACCATATTATGCAGATATGACCGATAGGACGACAATTACTATACCTATTACTCTTATTATTATCAATCTAACTCATATTATTAGCCATGTTATGCTTATATGATCGATAGGACGACAATTACTATACTCATTACTCTTATTGTTATCAATCTAACTCATACTATTAACCATATTATGCAGATATGATCGATAGAACGACAATTACTATACTTATTACACTCACTGTTATCAATCTAACTCATATTATTAGTCATATTATGCTTATATGATCGATAGAACGACAATGACTATACCTATTACTCTTATTATTATCAATCTAACTCATATTATTATCCATATTATGCTTATATGATCGATAGGACGACAATTACTACACTCATTACGCTTATTATTATCAATCTAACTCATTTTATTAGCCATATTATGCTTATATGATCGATATAACGACAATTACTATACTTATTACACTCACTATTATCAATCTAACTCATATTATTAGCCATATTATGGTTATATGACCGATAGAACGACAATTAATATACTTAATACTCTTATTATTATCAATCTAACTCATATTATTAGCCATATTATGGTTATATGACCGATAGGACGACAATTACTATACCCATTACTCTTATTATTATCAATCTAACTCATATTATTAGCCATGTTATGCTTATATGATCGATAGGACGACAATTGCTATACTCATTACTCTTATTATTATCAATCTAACTCATATTATTAGCCATATAATGCTTATATGATCGATAGAACGACAATTACTATACTTATTGCTCTCATTATTATCAATCTAACACATATTATTAGCCATATTGTGCCTATATGATCGATAGAACGACAATTACTACACTAATTACTCTTATTATTAACAATCTAACTCATATTATTAGCCATATTATGCTTATAAGATCGATAGAGCGACAATTACTAAACTTATTACACTCACTATTATCAATCTAACTCATATTATTAACCATATTATGCAGATATGATCGATAGAACGACAATTACTATACTTATTACTCTTATTATTATCAATCTAAATCATATTATTAGCCATATTATGCTTATATGATCGATAGAACGACAATAACTACACTAATTACTCTTATTATTAACAATCTAACTCATATTATTAGCCATATTATGCTTATATGATCGATAGAACGACAATTACTATACTTATTACACTCACTGTTATCAATCTAACTCATATTATTAACAATATTATGGTTATATGACCGATAGAACGACAATTACTATACTTATTTCTCTTATTATTATTAATCTAACTCATATTATTAGCCATATTATGCATATATGATCGATAGGACGACAATTACTATACTCATTACTCTTATTGTTATCAATCTAACTCATTTTATTAGCCTTATTATGCAGATATGACCGATAGAACGACAATTACTATGCTTATTACACTCACTATTATCAATCTAACTCATATTATTAACCATATTATGCAGATATGATCGATAGAACGACAATTACTATACTTATTACTCTTATTATTATCAATCTAACTCATATTATTAGCCATATTATGCTTATATGATCGATAGAACGACAATTACTACACTAATTACTCTTATTATTAACAATCTAACTCATATTATTAGCCATATTATGCTTATATGATCGATAGGACGGCAATTACTAGACTCATTACTCTTATTGTTATCAATCTAACTCATACTATTAACCATATTATGCAGATATGATCGATAGAACGACAATTACTATACTTATTACACTCACTGTTATCAATCTGACTCATATTATTAGTCATATTATGCTTATATGATCGATAGAACGACAATGACTATACTTATTACTCTTATTATTATCAATCTAACTCATATTATTATCCATATTATGCTTATATGATCGATAGGACGACAATTACTACACTCATTACGCTTATTATTATCAATCTAACTCATTTTATTAGCCATATTATGCTTATATGATCGATATAACGACAATTACTATACTTATTACACTCACTATTATCAATCTAACTCATATTATTAGCCATATTATGGTTATATGACCGATAGAACGACAATTAATATAATTAATACTCTTATTATTATCAATCTAACTCATATTATTAGCCATATAATGCTTATATGATCGATAGAACGGCAATTACTATACTCATTACTCTTATTATTATCAATCTAACTCATATTATTAGCCATATTATGCTTATATGATCGATATAACGACAATTACTATACTTATTACACTCACTATTATCAATCTAACTCATATTATTAGCCATATTATGGTTATATGACCGATAGAACGACAATTAATACACTTAATACTCTTATTATTATCAATCTAACTCATATTATTAGCCATATTATGGTTATATGACCGATAGGACGACAATTACTATACCCATTACTCTTATTATTATCAATCTAACTCATATTATTAGCCATGTTATGCTTATATGATCGATAGGACGACAATTGCTAAACTCATTAGTCTTATTATTATCAATCTAACTCATATTATTAGCCATATAATGCTTATATGATCGATAGAACGACAATTACTATACTTATTGCTCTCATTATTATCAATCTAACACATATTATTAGCCATATTGTGCCTATATGATCGATAGAACGACAATAACTATACTTATTACTCTTATTATTATCAATGTAACTCATATTATTAGCAATATTATGCTTATAAGATAGATAGAGCGACAATTGCTAAACTTATTACACTCACTATTATCAATCTAACTCATATTATTAACCATATTATGCAGATATGATCGATAGAACGACAATTACTATACTTATTACTCTTATTACTATCAATCTAACTCATATTATTAGCCATATTATGCTTATATGATCGATAGAACGACAATTACTACACTAATTACTCTTATTATTAACAATCTAACTCATATTATTAGCCATATTATGCTTATATGATCGATAGAACGACAATTACTATACTTATTACACTCACTATTATCAATCTAACACATATTATTAGCCATATTGTGCCTATATGATCGATAGAACGACAATTACTACACTAATTACTCTTATTATTAACAATCTAACTCATATTATTAGCCATATTATGCTTATAAGATCGATAGAGCGACAATTACTAAACTTATTACACTCACTATTATCAATCTAACTCATATTATTAACCATATTATGCAGATATGATCGATAGAACGACAATTACTATACTTATTACTCTTATTATTATCAATCTAAATCATATTATTAGCCATATTATGCTTATATGATCGATAGAACGACAATAACTACACTAATTACTCTTATTATTAACAATCTAACTCATATTATTAGCCATATTATGCTTATATGATCGATAGAACGACAATTACTATACTTATTACACTCACTGTTATCAATCTAACTCATATTATTAACAATATTATGGTTATATGACCGATAGAACGACAATTACTATACTTATTTCTCTTATTATTATTAATCTAACTCATATTATTAGCCATATTATGCATATATGATCGATAGGACGACAATTACTATACTCATTACTCTTATTGTTATCAATCTAACTCATTTTATTAGCCTTATTATGCAGATATGACCGATAGAACGACAATTACTATGCTTATTACACTCACTATTATCAATCTAACTCATATTATTAACCATATTATGCAGATATGATCGATAGAACGACAATTACTATACTTATTACTCTTATTATTATCAATCTAACTCATATTATTAGCCATATTATGCTTATATGATCGATAGAACGACAATTACTACACTAATTACTCTTATTATTAACAATCTAACTCATATTATTAGCCATATTATGCTTATATGATCGATAGGACGGCAATTACTAGACTCATTACTCTTATTGTTATCAATCTAACTCATACTATTAACCATATTATGCAGATATGATCGATAGAACGACAATTACTATACTTATTACACTCACTGTTATCAATCTGACTCATATTATTAGTCATATTATGCTTATATGATCGATAGAACGACAATGACTATACTTATTACTCTTATTATTATCAATCTAACTCATATTATTATCCATATTATGCTTATATGATCGATAGGACGACAATTACTACACTCATTACGCTTATTATTATCAATCTAACTCATTTTATTAGCCATATTATGCTTATATGATCGATATAACGACAATTACTATACTTATTACACTCACTATTATCAATCTAACTCATATTATTAGCCATATTATGGTTATATGACCGATAGAACGACAATTAATATAATTAATACTCTTATTATTATCAATCTAACTCATATTATTAGCCATATAATGCTTATATGATCGATAGAACGGCAATTACTATACTCATTACTCTTATTATTATCAATCTAACTCATATTATTAGCCATATTATGCTTATATGATCGATATAACGACAATTACTATACTTATTACACTCACTATTATCAATCTAACTCATATTATTAGCCATATTATGGTTATATGACCGATAGAACGACAATTAATACACTTAATACTCTTATTATTATCAATCTAACTCATATTATTAGCCATATTATGGTTATATGACCGATAGGACGACAATTACTATACCCATTACTCTTATTATTATCAATCTAACTCATATTATTAGCCATGTTATGCTTATATGATCGATAGGACGACAATTGCTAAACTCATTAGTCTTATTATTATCAATCTAACTCATATTATTAGCCATATAATGCTTATATGATCGATAGAACGACAATTACTATACTTATTGCTCTCATTATTATCAATCTAACACATATTATTAGCCATATTGTGCCTATATGATCGATAGAACGACAATAACTATACTTATTACTCTTATTATTATCAATGTAACTCATATTATTAGCAATATTATGCTTATAAGATAGATAGAGCGACAATTGCTAAACTTATTACACTCACTATTATCAATCTAACTCATATTATTAACCATATTATGCAGATATGATCGATAGAACGACAATTACTATACTTATTACTCTTATTACTATCAATCTAACTCATATTATTAGCCATATTATGCTTATATGATCGATAGAACGACAATTACTACACTAATTACTCTTATTATTAACAATCTAACTCATATTATTAGCCATATTATGCTTATATGATCGATAGAACGACAATTACTATACTTATTACACTCACTATTATCAATCTAACTCATATTATTAACCATATTATGGTTATATGACCGATAGAACGACAATTACTATACTTATTTCTCTTATTATTATTAATCTAACTCATATTATTAGCCATATTATGCGTATATGATCGATAGGACGACAATTACTATACTCATTACTCTTATTGTTATCAATCTAACTCATATTATTAGCCATATTATGCAGATATGATCGATAGTACGACAATTACTATACTCATTACTCTTATTATTATCATTCTAACTCATATTATTAGACATATTATGCTTATATGATCGATAGTACGACAAGTACTATACTTACTACTTTTATTATCATCAATCTAACTCATATTATTAGCTATATTATGCTTATATGATCGATAGTACGACAATTACTATGCTCATTACTCTTATTATTATCAATGCAACTCATACTATTAACCATATTATGCAGATATGATCGATAGAACGACAATTACTATACTTATTACACTCACTGTTATCAATCTAACTCATATTACTAGTCATATTAGGCTTATATGATCGATAGAACGACAATTACTATACTTACTACTCTTATTATTATCAATCTAACTCATATTATTAGCCATATTATGCTTATATGATCGATAGAACGACAATTACTATACTCAGTACTCTTATTATTATCAATGTAAGTCATATTATTAGCTATATTATGCTTATATCATCGATAGAACGACAATTACTAAACTTATTACACTCGCTATTATCAATCTAACTCATATTATTAACCATATTATGCAGATATGATCGATACAACGACAATTACTATACTCATTACTCTTATTATTATCAATCTAACTCATATTACTAACCATATTATGGAGATATAATCGATAGAACGACAAATACTATACTTACTACTCTTATCATTATCAATCTAACTCATATTATTAGCCATATTATGCTTATATGATCGATAGAACGACAATTACTACACTAATTACTCTTATTATTAACAATCTAACTCATATTATTAGCCATATTCTGCTTATATGATCGATAGAACGACAATTACTATACATATTTCTCTTATTATTATTAATATAACTCATATTATTAGCCATATTATGCTTATATGATCGATAGGACGACAATTACTACACTCATTACGCTTATTATTATCAATCTAACTCATTTTATTAGCCATATTATGCTTATATGATCGATATAACGACAATTACTATACTTATTACACTCACTATTATCAATCTAACTCATATTATTAGCCATATTATGGTTATATGACCGATAGAACGACAATTAATATACTTAATACTCTTATTATTATCAATCTAACACATATTATTAGCCATATTATGCTTATATGATCGATAGAACGACAATTACTATACTTATTACTCTCATTATTATCAATCTAACACATATTATTAGCCATATTGTGCCTATATGATCGATAGAACGACAATAACTATA
The DNA here is from genome assembly GCF_050947335.1 of Megachile rotundata. NCBI lineage: Eukaryota > Metazoa > Arthropoda > Insecta > Hymenoptera > Megachilidae > Megachile > Megachile rotundata. The sequence continues at coordinate 27,673 of NW_027473765.1, forward strand.
CTTATTACTCTTATTATTATCAATCTAACTCATATTATTAACCATATTATGCAGATATGATCAATAGAACAACAATTACTATACTTATTACTCTCACTGTTATCAATCTGACTCATATTATTAGTCATATTATGCTTATATGATCGATAGAACGACAATGACTATACTTATTACTCTTATTATTATCAATCTAACTCATATTATTATCCATATTATGCTTATATGATCGATAGGACGACAATTACTACACTCATTACGCTTATTATTATCAATCTAACTCATTTTATTAGCCATATTATGCTTATACGATCGATGTAACGACAATTACTATACTTATTACACTCACTATTATTAATCTAACTCATATTATTAGCCATATTATGGTTATATGACCGATAGAACGACAATTAATATACTTAAAACTCTTATTATTATCAATCTAACTCATATTATTAGCCATATTATGGTTATATGACCGATAGAACGACAATTACTATACCTATTACTCTTATTATTATCAATCTAACTCATATTATTAGCCATGTTATGCTTATGTGATCGATAGGACGACAATTACTATACTCATTACTCTTATTGTTATCAATCTAACTCATACTATTAACCATATTATGCAGATATGATCGATAGAACGACAATTACTATACTTATTACACTCACTGTTATCAATCTAACTCATATTATTAGTCATATTATGCTTATATGATCGATAGAACGACAATGACTATACTTATTACTCTTATTATTATCAATCTAACTCATATTATTATCCATATTATGCTTATATGATCGATAGGACGACAATTACTACACTCATTACGCTTATTATTATCAATCTAACTCATTTTATTAGCCATATTATGCTTATATGATCGATATAACGACAATTACTATACTTATTACACTCACTATTATCAATCTAACTCATATTATTAGCCATATTATGGTTATATGACCGATAGAACGACAATTAATATACTTAATACTCTTATTATTATCAATCTAACTCATATTATTAGCCATATTATGGTTATATGACCGATAGGACGACAATTACTATACCCATTACTCTTATTATTATCAATCTAACTCATATTATTAGCCATGTTATGCTTATATGATCGATAGGACGACAATTGCTATACTAATTACTCTTATTATTATCAATCTAACTCATATTATTAGCCATATAATGCTTATATGATCGATAGAACGACAATTACTATACTTATTGCTCTCATTATTATCAATCTAACACATATTATTAGCCACATTGTGCCTATATGATCGATAGAACGACAATAACTATACTTATTACTCTTATTATTATCAATGTAACTCATATTATTAGCAATATTATGCTTATAAGATCGATAGAGCGACAATTACTAAACTTATTACACTCACTATTATCAATCTAACTCATATTATTAACCATATTATGCAGATATGATCGATAGAACGACAATTACTATACTTATTACTCTTATTATTATCAATCTAACTCATATTATTAGCCCTATTATGCTTATATGATCGATAGAACGACAATTACTACACTAATTACTCTTATTATTAACAATCTAACTCATATTATTAGCCATATTATGCCTATATGATGGATAGAACGACAATTACTATACTTATTACACTCACTATTATCAATCTAACTCATATTACTAACCATATTATGGAGATATAATCGATAGAACGACAAATACTATACTTACTACTCTTATCATTATCTATCTAACTCATATTATTAGCTATATTATGCTTATATGGTCGATAGTACGACAATTACTATACTCATTACTCTTATTATTATCGATCGAACTCATATTATTAGCCATATTATGCTTATATGATCGATAGGACGACAATTACTATACTTATTACTCTTATGATTATCAATCTAACTCATATTATTATCCATATTATGCTTATATGATCGATAGGACGACAATTACTATACTCATTACGCTTATTATTATCGATCGAACTCATATTATTAGCCATATTATGCTTATATGATCGATAGAACGACAATTACTATACTTACTATTCATATTATTATCAATCTAACTCATATTATTAGCCATATTATGCTTATATGATCGATAGGACGACAATTACTATACTTATTACACTCACTGTTATCAATCTAACTCATATTATTAGCCATATTATGGTTATATGACCGATAGAACGACAATTACTATACTCATTACTCTTATTATTATCATTCTAACTCATATTATTAGACATATTATGCTTATATGATCGATAGCACGACAAGTACTATGCTTACTACTTTTATTATTATCAATCTAACTCATATTATTAGCTATATTATGCTTATATGGTCGATAGAACGACAATTACTATACTCATTACTCTTATTATTATCAATCTAACTCATATTATTAGCCATATTATGCTTATATGATCGATAGAACGACAATTACTATACTTATTACACTCACTATTATCAATCTAACTCATATTATTAGCCATATTATGGTTATATGACCGATAGAACGACAATTAATATACTTAATACCCTTATTATTATCAATCTAACTCATATTATTAGCCATATTATGGTTATATGACCGATAGGACGACAATTACTATACCTGTTACTCTTATTATTATCAATCTAACTCATATTATTATCCATATTATGCTTATATGATCGATAGGACGACAATTACTACACTCATTACGCTTATTATTATCAATCTAACTCATTTTATTAGCCATATTATGCTTATATGATCGATATAACGACAATTACTATACTTATTACACTCACTATTATCAATCTAACTCATATTATTAGCCATATTATGGTTATATGACCGATAGAACGACAATTAATATACTTAATACTCTTATTATTATCAATCTAACACATATTATTAGCCATATTATGCTTATATGATCGATAGAACGACAATTACTATACTTATTACTCTCATTATTATCAATCTAATACATATTATTAGCCATATTGTGCCTATATGATCGATAGAACGACAATAACTATACTTATTACTCTTATTATTATCAATGTAACTCATATTATTAGCTATATTATGCTTATAAGATCGATAGAGCGAAAATTACTAAATTTATTACACGCACTATTATCAATCTAACTCATATTATTAGCCATATAATGCTTATATGATCGATAGAACGACAATTACTATACTCATTACTCTTATTATTATCAATCTAACTCATATTATTAGCCATATTATGCTTATATGATCGATAGAACGACAATTACTATACTTATTACTCTTATTATTATCAATCTAACTCATATTATTATCCATATTATGCTTATATGATCGATAGGACGACAATTACTACACTCATTACTCTTATTATTATCAATCTAACTCATATTATTAGCCAAATTATGGTCATATGACCAATAGAACGACAATTACTATACTTATTACACTCACTATTATCAATCTAACTCATATTATTAACCATATTATGCAGATATGACCGATAGGACGACAATTACTATACCTATTACTCTTATTATTATCAATCTAACTCATATTATTAGCCATGTTATGCTTATATGATCGATAGGACGACAATTACTATACTCATTACTCTTATTGTTATCAATCTAACACATACTATTAACCATATTATGCAGATATGATCGATAGAACGACAATTACTATACTTATTACACTCACTGTTATCAATCTAACTCATATTATTAGTCATATTATGCTTATATGATCGATAGAACGACAATGACTATACCTATTACTCTTATTATTATCAATCTAACTCATATTATTATCCATATTATGCTTATATGATCGATAGGACGACAATTACTACACTCATTACACTCACTATTATCAATCTAACTCATATTATTAACCATATTATGCAGATATGATCGATAGAACGACAATTACTATACTTATTACTATTATTATTATCAATCTAAATCATATTATTAGCCATATTATGCTTATATGATCGATAGAACGACAATAACTACACTAATTACTCTTATTATTAACAATCTAACTCATATTATTAGCCATATTATGCTTATATGATCGATAGAACGACAATTACTATACTTATTACACTCACTGTTATCAATCTAACTCATATTATTAACCATATTATGGTTATATGACCGATAGAACGACAATTACTATACTTATTTCTCTTATTATTATTAATCTAACTCATATTATTAGCCATATTATGCATATATGATCGATAGGACGACAATTACTATACTCATTACTCTTATTGTTATCAATCTAACTCATATTATTAGCCTTATTATGCAGATATGACCGATAGAACGACAATTACTATGCTTATTACACTCACTATTATCAATCTAACTCATATTATTAACCATATTATGCAGATATGATCGATAGAACGACAATTACTATACTTATTACTCTTATTATTATCAATCTAACTCATATTATTAGCCATATTATGCTTATATGATCGATAGAACGACAATTACTACACTAATTACTCTTATTATTAACAATCTAACTCATATCATTAGCCATATTATGCTTATATGATCGATAGAACGACAATGACTATACTTATTACTCTTATTATTATCAATCTAACTCATATTATTATCCATATTATGCTTATATGATCGATAGGACGACAGTTACTACACTCATTACGCTTATTATTATCAATCTAACTCATTTTATTAGCCATATTATGCTTATATGATCGATATAACGACAATTACTATACTTATTACACTCACTATTATCAATCTAACTCATATTATTAGCCATATTATGGTTATATGACCGATAGAATGACAATTAATATACTTAATACTCTTATTATTATCAATCTAACTCATATTATTAGCCATATAATGCTTATATGATCGATAGAACGACAATTACTATACTCATTACTCTTATTATTATCAATCTAACTCATATTATTAGCCATATTATGCTTATATGATCGATAGAACGACAATTACTACACTAATTACTCTTATTATTAACAATCTAACTCATATTATTAGCCATATTATGCTTATATGATCGATAGAACGACAATTACTATACTTATTACACTCACTATTATCAATCTAACTCATATTATTAGTCATATTATGGTTATATGACCGATAGAACGACAATTAATATACTTAATACTCTTATTATTATCAATCTAACTCATATTATTAGCCATATTATGGTTATATGACCGATAGGACGACAATTACTATACCCATTACTCTTATTATTATCAATCTAACTCATATTATTAGCCATGTTATGCTTATATGATCGATAGGACGACAATTGCTATACTCATTACTCTTATTATTATCAATCTAACTCATATTATTAGCCATATAATGCTTATATGATCGATAGAACGACAATTACTATACTTATTGCTCTCATTATTATCAATCTAACACATATTATTAGCCATATTGTGCCTATATGATCGATAGAACGACAATTACTACACTAATTACTCTTATTATTAACAATCTAACTCATATTATTAGCCATATTATGCTTATAAGATCGATAGAGCGACAATTACTAAACTTATTACACTCACTATTATCAATCTAACTCATATTATTAACCATATTATGCAGATATGATCGATAGAACGACAATTACTATACTTATTACTCTTATTATTATCAATCTAAATCATATTATTAGCCATATTATGCTTATATGATCGATAGAACGACAATAACTACACTAATTACTCTTATTATTAACAATCTAACTCATATTATTAGCCATATTATGCTTATATGATCGATAGAACGACAATTACTATACTTATTACACTCACTGTTATCAATCTAACTCATATTATTAACCATATTATGGTTATATGACCGATAGAACGACAATTACTATACTTATTTCTCTTATTATTATTAATCTAACTCATATTATTAGCCATATTATGCATATATGATCGATAGGACGACAATTACTATACTCATTACTCTTATTGTTATCAATCTAACTCATATTATTAGCCTTATTATGCAGATATGACCGATAGAACGACAATTACTATGCTTATTACACTCACTATTATCAATCTAACTCATATTATTAACCATATTATGCAGATATGATCGATAGAACGACAATTACTATACTTATTACTCTTATTATTATCAATCTAACTCATATTATTAGCCATATTATGCTTATAGGATCGATAGAACGACAATTACTACACTAATTACTCTTATTATTAACAATCTAACTCATATCATTAGCCATATTATGCTTATATGATCGATAGAACGACAATGACTATACTTATTACTCTTATTATTATCAATCTAACTCATATTATTATCCATATTATGCTTATATGATCGATAGGACGACAATTACTACACTCATTACGCTTATTATTATCAATCTAACTCATTTTATTAGCCATATTATGCTTATATGATCGATATAACGACAATTACTATACTTATTACACTCACTATTATCAATCTAACTCATATTATTAGCCATATTATGGTTATATGACCGATAGAATGACAATTAATATACTTAATACTCTTATTATTATCAATCTAACTCATATTATTAGCCATATAATGCTTATATGATCGATAGAACGACAATTACTATACTCATTACTCTTATTATTATCAATCTAACTCATATTATTAGCCATATTATGCTTATATGATCGATAGAACGACAATTACTACACTAATTACTCTTATTATTAACAATCTAACTCATATTATTAGCCATATTATGCTTATATGATCGATAGAACGACAATTACTATACTTATTACACTCACTATTATCAATCTAACTCATATTATTAACCATATTATGGTTATATGACCGATAGAACGACAATTACTATACTTATTTCTCTTATTATTATTAATCTAACTCATATTATTAGCCATATTATGCTTATATGATCGATAGGACGACAATTACTATACTCATTACTCTTATTGTTATCAATCTAACTCATACTATTAACCATATTATGCAGATATGATCGATAGAACGACAATTACTATACTTATTACACTCCCTGTTATCAATCTGACTCATATTATTAGTCATATTATGCTTATATGATCGACAGAACGACAATGACTATACTTATTACTCTTATTATTATAGATCTAACTCATATTATTATCCATATTATGCTTATATGATCGATAGGACGACAATTACTGCACTCATTACGCTTATTATTATCAATCTAACTCATTTTATTAGCCATATTATGCTTATATGATCGATATAACGACAATTACTATACTTATTACACTCACTATTATCAATCTAACTCATATTATTAGCCATATTATGGTTATATGACCGATAGAACGACAATTAATATACTTAATACTCTTATTATTATCAATCTAACTCATATTATTAGCCATATTATGGTTATATGACCGATAGAACGACAATTACTATACTCATTACTCTTATTATTATCATTCTAACTCATATTGTTAGACATATTATGCTTATATGATCGATAGTACGACAAGTACTATACTTACTACTTTTATTATTATCAATCTAACTCATATTATTAGCTATATTATGCTTATATGGTCGATAGAACGACAATTACTATACTCAATACTCTTATTATTATCAATCTAACTCATATTATTAGCCATATTATGCTTATATGATCGATAGAACGACAATTACTATACTTTTTACTCTTATTATTATCAATCTAACTCATATTATTATCCATATTATGCTTATATAATCGATAGGACGACAATTACTACACTCATTACTCTTATTATTATCAATCTAACTCATATTATTAGCCAAATTATGGTCATATGACCAATAGAACGACAATTACTATACTTATTACACTCACTATTATCAATCTAACTCATATTATTAACCATATTATGCAGATATGATCGATAGAACGACAATAACTATACTTATTACTCTTATTATTATCAATGTAACTCATATTATTAGCTATATTATGCTTATAAGATCGATAGAGCGACAATTACTAAACTTATTACACTCACTATTATCAATCTAACTCATATTATTAACCATATTATGCAGATATGATCGATAGAACGACAATTACTATACTTATTACTCTTATTATTATCAATCTAACTCATATTATTAGCCATATTATGCTTATATGATCGATAGAACGACAATTACTACACTAATTACTCTTATTATTATCAATCTAACTCATATTATTAGCCAAATTATGGTCATATGACCAATAGAACGACAATTACTATACTTATTACACTCACTATTATCAATCTAACTCATATTATTAGCCATATTATGCTTATATGATCGATAGGACGACAATTACTAGACTCATTACTCTTATTGTTATCAATCTAACTCATACTATTAACCATATTATGCAGATATGATCGATAGAACGACAATTACTATACTTATTACACTCACTGTTATCAATCTGACTCATATTACTAGTCATATTAGGCTTATATGATCGATAGAACGACAATTACTATACTTACTACTCTTATTATTATCAATCTAACTCATATTATTATCCATATTATGCTTATATGATCGATAGGACGACAATTACTGCACTCATTACGCTTATTATTATCAATCTAACTCATTTTATTAGCCATATTATGCTTATATGATCGATATAACGACAATTACTATACTTATTACACTCACTATTATCAATCTAACTCATATTATTAGCCATATTATGGTTATATGACCGATAGAACGACAATTAATATACTTAATACTCTTATTATTATCAATCTAACTCATATTATTAGCCATATTATGGTTATATGACCGATAGAACGACAATTACTGTACTCATTACTCTTATTATTATCATTCTAACTCATATTATTAGCCATATTATGCTTATATGATCGATAGAACGACAATTACTACACTAATTACTCTTATTATTAACAATCTAACTCATATTATTAGCCATATTCTGCTTATATGATCGATAGAACGACAATTACTATACATATTTCTCTTATTATTATTAATATAACTCATATTATTAGCCATATTATGCTTATATGATCGATAGGACGACAATTACTACACTCATTACGCTTATTATTATCAATCTAACTCATTTTATTAGCCATATTATGCTTATATGATCGATATAACGACAATTACTATACTTATTACACTCACTATTATCAATCTAACTCATATTATTAGCCATATTATGGTTATATGACCGATAGAACGACAATTAATATACTTAATACTCTTATTATTATCAATCTAACACATATTATTAGCCATATTATGCTTATATGATCGATAGAACGACAATTACTATACTTATTACTCTCATTATTATCAATCTAACACATATTATTAGCCATATTGTGCCTATATGATCGATAGAACGACAATAACTATACTTATTACTCTTATTATTATCAATCTAACTCATATTATTAACCATATTATGCAGATATGATCGATAGAACGACAATTACTATACTTATTACTCTCACTGTTATCAATCTGACTCATATTATTAGTCATATTATGCTTATATGATCGATAGAACGACAATGACTATACTTATTACTCTTATTATTATCAATCTAACTCATTTTATTAGCCATATTATGCTTATACGATCGATGTAACGACAATTACTATACTTATTACACTCACTATTATTAATCTAACTCATATTATTAGCCATATTATGGTTATATGACCGATAGAACGACAATTAATATACTTAAAACTCTTATTATTATCAATCTAACTCATATTATTAGCCATATTATGGTTATATGACCGATAGAACGACAATTACTATACCTATTACTCTTATTATTATCAATCTAACTCATATTATTAGCCATGTTATGCTTATGTGATCGATAGGACGACAATTACTATACTCATTACTCTTATTGTTATCAATCTAACTCATACTATTAACCATATTATGCAGATATGATCGATAGAACGACAATTACTATACTTATTACACTCGCTGTTATCAATCTAACTCATATTATTAGTCATATTATGCTTATATGATCGATAGAACGACAATGACTATACTTATTACTCTTATTATTATCAATCTAACTCATATTATTATCCATATTATGCTTATATGATCGATAGGACGACAATTACTACACTCATTACGCTTATTATTATCAATCTAACTCATTTTATTAGCCATATTATGCTTATATGATCGATATAACGACAATTACTATACTTATTACACTCACTATTATCAATCTAACTCATATTATTAGCCATATTATGGTTATATGACCGATAGAACGACAATTAATATACTTAATACTCTTATTATTATCAATCTAACTCATATTATTAGCCATATTATGGTTATATGACCGATAGGACGACAATTACTATACCCATTACTCTTATTATTATCAATCTAACTCATATTATTAGCCATGTTATGCTTATATGATCGATAGGACGACAATTGCTATACTAATTACTCTTATTATTATCAATCTAACTCATATTATTAGCCATATAATGCTTATATGATCGATAGAACGACAATTACTATACTTATTGCTCTCATTATTATCAATCTAACACATATTATTAGCCACATTGTGCCTATATGATCGATAGAACGACAATAACTATACTTATTACTCTTATTATTATCAATGTAACTCATATTATTAGCAATATTATGCTTATAAGATCGATAGAGCGACAATTACTAAACTTATTACACTCACTATTATCAATCTAACTCATATTATTAACCATATTATGCAGATATGATCGATAGAACGACAATTACTATACTTATTACTCTTATTATTATCAATCTAACTCATATTATTAGCCCTATTATGCTTATATGATCGATAGAACGACAATTACTACACTAATTACTCTTATTATTAACAATCTAACTCATATTATTAGCCATATTATGCTTATATGATCGATAGGACGACAATTACTATACTTATTACTCTTATGATTATCAATCTAACTCATATTATTATCCATATTATGCTTATATGATCGATAGGACGACAATTACTATACTCATTACGCTTATTATTATCGATCGAACTCATATTATTAGCCAAATTATGCTTATATGATCGATAGAACGACAATTACTATACTTACTATTCATATTATTATCAATCTAACTCATATTATTAGCCATATTATGCTTATATGATCGATAGGACGACAATTACTATACTTATTACACTCACTGTTATCAATCTAACTCATATTATTAGCCATATTATGGTTATATGACCGATAGAACGACAATTACTATACTCATTACTCTTATTATTATCATTCTAACTCATATTATTAGACATATTATGCTTATATGATCGATAGCACGACAAGTACTATGCTTACTACTTTTATTATTATCAATCTAACTCATATTATTAGCTATATTATGCTTATATGGTCGATAGAACGACAATTACTATACTCATTACTCTTATTATTATCAATCTAACTCATATTATTAGCCATATTATGCTTATATGATCGATAGAACGACAATTACTATACTTATTACACTCACTATTATCAATCTAACTCATATTATTAGCCATATTATGGTTATATGACCGATAGAACGACAATTAATATACTTAATACCCTTATTATTATCAATCTAACTCATATTATTAGCCATATTATGGTTATATGACCGATAGGACGACAATTACTATACCTGTTACTCTTATTATTATCAATCTAACTCATATTATTATCCATATTATGCTTATATGATCGATAGGACGACAATTACTACACTCATTACGCTTATTATTATCAATCTAACTCATTTTATTAGCCATATTATGCTTATATGATCGATATAACGACAATTACTATACTTATTACACTCACTATTATCAATCTAACTCATATTATTAGCCATATTATGGTTATATGACCGATAGAACGACAATTAATATACTTAATACTCTTATTATTATCAATCTAACACATATTATTAGCCATATTATGCTTATATGATCGATAGAACGACAATTACTATACTTATTACTCTCATTATTATCAATCTAATACATATTATTAGCCATATTGTGCCTATATGATCGATAGAACGACAATAACTATACTTATTACTCTTATTATTATCAATGTAACTCATATTATTAGCTATATTATGCTTATAAGATCGATAGAGCGAAAATTACTAAATTTATTACACGCACTATTATCAATCTAACTCATATTATTAGCCATATAATGCTTATATGATCGATAGAACGACAATTACTATACTCATTACTCTTATTATTATCAATCTAACTCATATTATTAGCCATATTATGCTTATATGATCGATAGAACGACAATTACTATACTTATTACTCTTATTATTATCAATCTAACTCATATTATTATCCATATTATGCTTATATGATCGATAGGACGACAATTACTACACTCATTACTCTTATTATTATCAATCTAACTCATATTATTAGCCAAATTATGGTCATATGACCAATAGAACGACAATTACTATACTTATTACACTCACTATTATCAATCTAACTCATATTATTAACCATATTATGCAGATATGACCGATAGGACGACAATTACTATACCTATTACTCTTATTATTATCAATCTAACTCATATTATTAGCCATGTTATGCTTATATGATCGATAGGACGACAATTACTATACTCATTACTCTTATTGTTATCAATCTAACTCATACTATTAACCATATTATGCAGATATGATCGATAGAACGACAATTACTATACTTATTACACTCACTGTTATCAATCTAACTCATATTATTAGTCATATTATGCTTATATGATCGATAGAACGACAATGACTATACCTATTACTCTTATTATTATCAATCTAACTCATATTATTATCCATATTATGCTTATATGATCGATAGGACGACAATTACTACACTCATTACACTCACTATTATCAATCTAACTCATATTATTAACCATATTATGCAGATATGATCGATAGAACGACAATTACTATACTTATTACTCTTATTATTATCAATCTAAATCATATTATTAGCCATATTATGCTTATATGATCGATAGAACGACAATAACTACACTAATTACTCTTATTATTAACAATCTAACTCATATTATTAGCCATATTATGCTTATATGATCGATAGAACGACAATTACTATACTTATTACACTCACTGTTATCAATCTAACTCATATTATTAACCATATTATGGTTATATGACCGATAGAACGACAATTACTATACTTATTTCTCTTATTATTATTAATCTAACTCATATTATTAGCCATATTATGCATATATGATCGATAGGACGACAATTACTATACTCATTACTCTTATTGTTATCAATCTAACTCATATTATTAGCCTTATTATGCAGATATGACCGATAGAACGACAATTACTATGCTTATTACACTCACTATTATCAATCTAACTCATATTATTAACCATATTATGCAGATATGATCGATAGAACGACAATTACTATACTTATTACTCCTATTATTATCAATCTAACTCATATTATTAGCCATATTATGCTTATATGATCGATAGAACGACAATTACTACACTAATTACTCTTATTATTAACAATCTAACTCATATCATTAGCCATATTATGCTTATATGATCGATAGAACGACAATGACTATACTTATTACTCTTATTATTATCAATCTAACTCATATTATTATCCATATTATGCTTATATGATCGATAGGACGACAGTTACTACACTCATTACGCTTATTATTATCAATCTAACTCATTTTATTAGCCATATTATGCTTATATGATCGATATAACGACAATTACTATACTTATTACACTCACTATTATCAATCTAACTCATATTATTAGCCATATTATGGTTATATGACCGATAGAATGACAATTAATATACTTAATACTCTTATTATTATCAATCTAACTCATATTATTAGCCATATAATGCTTATATGATCGATAGAACGACAATTACTATACTCATTACTCTTATTATTATCAATCTAACTCATATTATTAGCCATATTATGCTTATATGATCGATAGAACGACAATTACTACACTAATTACTCTTATTATTAACAATCTAACTCATATTATTAGCCATATTATGCTTATATGATCGATAGAACGACAATTACTATACTTATTACACTCACTATTATCAATCTAACTCATATTATTAGCCATATTATGGTTATATGACCGATAGAACGACAATTAATATACTTAATACTCTTATTATTATCAATCTAACTCATATTATTAGCCATATTATGGTTATATGACCGATAGGACGACAATTACTATACCCATTACTCTTATTATTATCAATCTAACTCATATTATTAGCCATGTTATGCTTATATGATCGATAGGACGACAATTGCTATACTCATTACTCTTATTATTATCAATCTAACTCATATTACTAGCCATATAATGCTTATATGATCGATAGAACGACAATTACTATACTTATTGCTCTCATTATTATCAATCTAACACATATTATTAGCCATATTGTGCCTATATGATCGATAGAACGACAATTACTACACTAATTACTCTTATTATTAACAATCTAACTCATATTATTAGCCATATTATGCTTATAAGATCGATAGAGCGACAATTACTAAACTTATTACACTCACTATTATCAATCTAACTCATATTATTAACCATATTATGCAGATATGATCGATAGAACGACAATTACTATACTTATTACTCTTATTATTATCAATCTAAATCATATTATTAGCCATATTATGCTTATATGATCGATAGAACGACAATAACTACACTAATTACTCTTATTATTAACAATCTAACTCATATTATTAGCCATATTATGCTTATATGATCGATAGAACGACAATTACTATACTTATTACACTCACTGTTATCAATCTAACTCATATTATTAACCATATTATGGTTATATGACCGATAGAACGACAATTACTATACTTATTTCTCTTATTATTATTAATCTAACTCATATTATTAGCCATATTATGCATATATGATCGATAGGACGACAATTACTATACTCATTACTCTTATTGTTATCAATCTAACTCATATTATTAGCCTTATTATGCAGATATGACCGATAGAACGACAATTACTATGCTTATTACACTCACTATTATCAATCTAACTCATATTATTAACCATATTATGCAGATATGATCGATAGAACGACAATTACTATACTTATTACTCTTATTATTATCAATCTAACTCATATTATTAGCCATATTATGCTTATATGATCGATAGAACGACAATTACTACACTAATTACTCTTATTATTAACAATCTAACTCATATCATTAGCCATATTATGCTTATATGATCGATAGAACGACAATGACTATACTTATTACTCTTATTATTATCAATCTAACTCAAATTATTATCCATATTATGCTTATATGATCGATAGGACGACAATTACTACACTCATTACGCTTATTATTATCAATCTAACTCATTTTATTAGCCATATTATGCTTATATGATCGATATAACGACAATTACTATACTTATTACACTCACTATTATCAATCTAACTCATATTATTAGCCATATTATGGTTATATGACCGATAGAATGACAATTAATATACTTAATACTCTTATTATTATCAATCTAACTCATATTATTAGCCATATAATGCTTATATGATCGATAGAACGACAATTACTATACTCATTACTCTTATTATTATCAATCTAACTCATATTATTAACCATATTATGGTTATATGACCGATAGAACGACAATTACTATACTTATTTCTCTTATTATTATTAATCTAACTCATATTATTAGCCATATTATGCTTATATGATCGATAGGACGACAATTACTATACTCATTACTCTTATTGTTATCAATCTAACTCATACTATTAACCATATTATGCAGATATGATCGATAGAACGACAATTACTATACTTATTACACTCCCTGTTATCAATCTGACTCATATTATTAGTCATATTATGCTTATATGATCGACAGAACGACAATGACTATACTTATTACTCTTATTATTATAGATCTAACTCATATTATTATCCATATTATGCTTATATGATCGATAGGACGACAATTACTGCACTCATTACGCTTATTATTATCAATCTAACTCATTTTATTAGCCATATTATGCTTATATGATCGATATAACGACAATTACTATACTTATTACACTCACTATTATCAATCTAACTCATATTATTAGCCATATTATGGTTATATGACCGATAGAACGACAATTAATATACTTAATACTCTTATTATTATCAATCTAACTCATATTATTAGCCATATTATGGTTATATGACCGATAGAACGACAATTACTATACTCATTACTCTTATTATTATCATTCTAACTCATATTATTAGACATATTATGCTTATATGATCGATAGTACGACAAGTACTATACTTACTACTTTTATTATTATCAATCTAACTCATATTATTAGCTATATTATGCTTATATGGTCGATAGAACGACAATTACTATACTCAATACTCTTATTATTATCAATCTAACTCATATTATTAGCCATATTATGCTTATATGATCGATAGAACGACAATTACTATACTTTTTACTCTTATTATTATCAATCTAACTCATATTATTATCCATATTATGCTTATATAATCGATAGGACGACAATTACTACACTCATTACTCTTATTATTATCAATCTAACTCATATTATTAGCCAAATTATGGTCATATGACCAATAGAACGACAATTACTATACTTATTACACTCACTATTATCAATCTAACTCATATTATTAACCATATTGTGCAGATATGATCGATAGAACGACAATAACTATACTTATTACTCTTATTATTATCAATGTAACTCATATTATTAGCTATATTATGCTTATAAGATCGATAGAGCGACAATTACTAAACTTATTACACTCACTATTATCAATCTAACTCATATTATTAACCATATTATGCAGATATGATCGATAGAACGACAATTACTATACTTATTACTCTTATTATTATCAATCTAACTCATATTATTAGCCATATTATGCTTATATGATCGATAGAACGACAATTACTACACTAATTACTCTTATTATTATCAATCTAACTCATATTATTAGCCAAATTATGGTCATATGACCAATAGAACGACAATTACTATACTTATTACACTCACTATTATCAATCTAACTCATATTATTAGCCATATTATGCTTATATGATCGATAGGACGACAATTACTAGACTCATTACTCTTATTGTTATCAATCTAACTCATACTATTAACCATATTATGCAGATATGATCGATAGAACGACAATTACTATACTTATTACACTCACTGTTATCAATCTGACTCATATTACTAGTCATATTAGGCTTATATGATCGATAGAACGACAATTACTATACTTACTACTCTTATTATTATCAATCTAACTCATATTATTATCCATATTATGCTTATATGATCGATAGGACGACAATTACTGCACTCATTACGCTTATTATTATCAATCTAACTCATTTTATTAGCCATATTATGCTTATATGATCGATATAACGACAATTACTATACTTATTACACTCACTATTATCAATCTAACTCATATTATTAGCCATATTATGGTTATATGACCGATAGAACGACAATTAATATACTTAATACTCTTATTATTATCAATCTAACTCATATTATTAGCCATATTATGGTTATATGACCGATAGAACGACAATTACTATACTCATTACTCTTATTATTATCATTCTAACTCATATTATTAGACATATTATGCTTATATGATCGATAGTACGACAAGTACTATACTTACTACTTTTATTATCATCAATCTAACTCATATTATTAGCTATATTATGCTTATATGATCGATAGTACGACAATTACCATGCTCATTACTCTTATTATTATCAATGCAACTCATACTATTAACCATATTATGCAGATATGATCGATAGAACGACAATTACTATACTTATTACACTCACTGTTATCAATCTAACTCATATTACTAGTCATATTAGGCTTATATGATCGATGGAACGACAATTACTATACTTACTACTCTTATTATTATCAATCTAACTCATATTATTAGCCATATTATGCTTATATGATCGATAGAACGACAATTACTATACTCAGTACTCTTATTATTATCAATGTAAGTCATATTATTAGCTATATTATGCTTATATGATCGATAGAACGACAATTACTAAACTTATTACACTCACTATTATCAATCTAACTCATATTATTAACCATATTATGCAGATATGATCGATAGAACGACAATTACTATACTCATTACTCTTATTATTATCATTCTAACTCATATTATTAGACATATTATGCTTATATGATCGATAGTACGACAAGTACTATACTTACTACTTTTATTATTATCAATCTAACTCATATTATTAGCTATATTATGCAGATATGATCGATAGAACGACAATTACTATACTCATTACTCTTATTATTATCAATCTCACTCATATTACTAACCATATTATGGAGATATAATCGATAGAACGACAAATACTATACTTACTACTCTTATCATTATCAATCTAACTCATATTATTAGCCATATTATGGTTATATGACCGATAGAACGACAATTAATATACTTAATACTCTTATTGTTATCAATCTAACTCATATTATTAGCCATATTATGCAGATATGATCGATAGTACGACAATTACTATACTCATTACTCTTATTATTATCATTCTAACTCATATTATTAGACATATTATGCTTATAGGATCGATAGTACGACAAGTACTATACTTACTACTTTTATTATTATCAATCTAACTCATATTATTAGCTATATTATGCTTATATGGTCGATAGTACAACAATTACTATACTCATTACTCTTATTGTTATCAATCTAACTCATACTATTAACCATATTATGCAGATATGATCGATAGAACGACAATTACTATACTCATTACTCTTATTATTATCAATCTAACTCATATTACTAACCATATTATGGAGATATAATCGATAGAACGACAAATACTATACTTACTACTCTTATCATTATCTATCTAACTCATATTATTAGCTATATTATGCTTATATGGTCGATAGTACGACAATTACTATACTCATTACTCTTATTATTATCGATCGAACTCATATTATTAGCCATATTATGCTTATATGATCGATAGGACGACAATTACTATACTTATTACTCTTATGATTATCAATCTAACTCATATTATTATCCATATTATGCTTATATGATCGATAGGACGACAATTACTATACTCATTACGCTTATTATTATCGATCGAACTCATATTATTAGCCATATTATGCTTATATGATCGATAGAACGACAATTACTATACTTACTATTCATATTATTATCAATCTAACTCATATTATTAGCCATATTATGCTTATATGATCGATAGGACGACAATTACTATACTTATTGCACTCACTGTTATCAATCTAACTCATATTATTAGCCATATTATGGTTATATGACCGATAGAACGACAATTACTATACCCATTACTCTTATTATTATCATTCTAACTCATATTATTAGACATATTATGCTTATATGATCGATAGTACGACAAGTACTATACTTACTACTTTTATTATTATCAATCTAACTCATATTATTAGCTATATTATGCTTATATGGTCGATAGAACGACAATTACTATACTCATTACTCTTATTATTATCAATCTAACTCATATTATTAGCCATATTATGCTTATATGATCGATAGAACGACAATTACTATACTTATTACTCTTATTATTATCAATCTAACTCATATTATTATCCATATTATGCTTATATAATCGATAGGACGACAATTACTACACTCATTACTCTAATTATTATCAATCTAACTCATATTATTAGCCAAATTATGGTCATATGACCAATAGAACGACAATTACTATACTTATTACACTCACTATTATCAATCTAACTCATATTATTAACCATATTATGCAGATATGACCGATAGGACGACAATTACTATACCTATTACTCTTATTATTATCAATCTAACTCATATTATTAGCCATGTTATGCTTATATGATCGATAGGACGACAATTACTATACTCATTACTCTTATTGTTATCAATCTAACTCATACTATTAACCATATTATGCAGATATGATCGATAGAACGACAATTACTATACTTATTACACTCACTGTTATCAATCTAACTCATATTATTAGTCATATTATGCTTATATGATCGATAGAACGACAATGACTATACCTATTACTCTTATTATTATCAATCTAACTCATATTATTATCCATATTATGCTTATATGATCGATAGGACGACAATTACTACACTCATTACACTCACTATTATCAATCTAACTCATATTATTAACCATATTATGCAGATATGATCGATAGAACGACAATTACTATACTTATTACTCTTATTATTATCAATCTAAATCATATTATTAGCCATATTATGCTTATATGATCGATAGAACGACAATAACTACACTAATTACTCTTATTATTAACAATCTAACTCATATTATTAGCCATATTATGCTTATATGATCGATAGAACGACAATTACTATACTTATTACACTCACTGTTATCAATCTAACTCATATTATTAACCATATTATGGTTATATGACCGATAGAACGACAATTACTATACTTATTTCTCTTATTATTATTAATCTAACTCATATTATTAGCCATATTATGCATATATGATCGATAGGACGACAATTACTATACTCATTACTCTTATTGTTATCAATCTAACTCATATTATTAGCCTTATTATGCAGATATGACCGATAGAACGACAATTACTATGCTTATTACACTCACTATTATCAATCTAACTCATATTATTAACCATATTATGCAGATATGATCGATAGAACGACAATTACTATACTTATTACTCTTATTATTATCAATCTAACTCATATTATTAGCCATATTATGCTTATATGATCGATAGAACGACAATTACTACACTAATTACTCTTATTATTAACAATCTAACTCATATCATTAGCCATATTATGCTTATATGATCGATAGAACGACAATGACTATACTTATTACTCTTATTATTATCAATCTAACTCATATTATTATCCATATTATGCTTATATGATCGATAGGACGACAGTTACTACACTCATTACGCTTATTATTATCAATCTAACTCATTTTATTAGCCATATTATGCTTATATGATCGATATAACGACAATTACTATACTTATTACACTCACTATTATCAATCTAACTCATATTATTAGCCATATTATGGTTATATGACCGATAGAATGACAATTAATATACTTAATACTCTTATTATTATCAATCTAACTCATATTATTAGCCATATAATGCTTATATGATCGATAGAACGACAATTACTACACTAATTACTCTTATTATTAACAATCTAACTCATATTATTAGCCATATTATGCTTATATGATCGATAGAACGACAATTACTATACTTATTACACTCACTATTATCAATCTAACTCATATTATTAGCCATATTATGGTTATATGACCGATAGAACGACAATTAATACACTTAATACTCTTATTATTATCAATCTAACTCATATTATTAGCTATATTATGCTTATATGGTCGATAGTACGACAATTACTATAGTCATTACTCTTATTGTTATCAATCTAACTCATACTATTAACCATATTATGCAGATATGATCGATAGAACGACAATTACTATACTCATTACTCTTATTATTATCAATCTAACTCATATTACTAACCATATTATGGAGATATAATCGATAGAACGACAAATACTATACTTACTACTCTTATCATTATCTATCTAACTCATATTATTAGCTATATTATGCTTATATGGTCGATAGTACGACAATTACTATACTCATTACTCTTATTATTATCGATCGAACTCATATTATTAGCCATATTATGCTTATATGATCGATAGGACGACAATTACTATACTTATTACTCTTATGATTATCAATCTAACTCATATTATTATCCATATTATGCTTATATGATCGATAGGACGACAATTACTATACTCATTACGCTTATTATTATCGATCGAACTCATATTATTAGCCATATTATGCTTATATGATCGATAGAACGACAATTACTATACTTACTATTCATATTATTATCAATCTAACTCATATTATTAGCCATATTATGCTTATATGATCGATAGGACGACAATTACTATACTTATTACAATCACTGTTATCAATCTAACTCATATTATTAGCCATATTATGGTTATATGACCGATAGAACGACAATTACTATACTCATTACTCTTATTATTATCATTCTAACTCATATTATTAGACATATTATGCTTATATGATCGATAGCACGACAAGTACTATACTTACTACTTTTATTATTATCAATCTAACTCATATTATTAGCTATATTATGCTTATATGGTCGATAGAACGACAATTACTATACTCATTACTCTTATTATTATCAATCTAACTCATATTATTAGCCATATTATGCTTATATGATCGATAGAACGACAATTACTATACTTATTACTCTTATTATTATCAATCTAACTCATATTATTATCCATATTATGCTTATATAATCGATAGGACGACAATTACTACACTCATTACTCTAATTATTATCAATCTAACTCATATTATTAGCCAAATTTTGGTCATATGACCAATAGAACGACAATTACTATACTTATTACACTCACTATTATCAATCTAACTCACATTATTAACCATATTATGCAGATATGATCGATAGAACGACAATAACTATACTTATTACTCTTATTATTATCAATGTAACTCATCTTATTAGCTATATTATGCTTATAAGATCGATAGAGCGACAATTACTAAACTTATTACACTCACTATTATCAATCTAACTCATATTATTAACCATATTATGCAGATATGATCGATAGAACGACAATTACTATACTTATTACTCTTATTATTATCAATCTAACTCATATTATTAGCCATATTATGCTTATATGATCGATAGAACGACAATTACTACACTAATTACTCTTATTATTAACAATCTAACTCATATTATTAGCCATATTATGCTTATATGATCGATAGGACGGCAATTACTAGACTCATTACTCTTATTGTTATCAATCTAACTCATACTATTAACCATATTATGCAGATATGATCGATAGAACGACAATTACTATACTTATTACTCTTATTATTATCAATCTAACTCATATTATTATCCATATTATGCTTATATGATCGATAGGACGACAATTACTACACTCATTACGCTTATTATTATCAATCTAACTCATTTTATTAGCCATATTATGCTTATATGATCGATATAACGACAATTACTATACTTATTACACTCACTATTATCAATCTAACTCATATTATTAGCCATATTATGGTTATATGACCGATAGAACGACAATTAATATACTTAATACTCTTATTATTATCAATCTAACTCATATTATTAGCCATATAATGCTTATATGATCGATAGAACGGCAATTACTATACTCATTACTCTTATTATTATCAATCTAACTCATATTATTAGCCATATTATGCTTATATGATCGATATAACGACAATTACTATACTTATTACACTCACTATTATCAATCTAACTCATATTATTAGCCATATTATGGTTATATGACCGATAGAACGACAATTAATACACTTAATACTCTTATTATTATCAATCTAACTCATATTATTAGCCATATTATGGTTATATGACCGATAGGACGACAATTACTATACCCATTACTCTTATTATTATCAATCTAACTCATATTATTAGCCATGTTATGCTTATATGATCGATAGGACGACAATTGCTAAACTCATTAGTCTTATTATTATCAATCTAACTCATATTATTAGCCATATAATGCTTATATGATCGATAGAACGACAATTACTATACTTATTGCTCTCATTATTATCAATCTAACACATATTATTAGCCATATTGTGCCTATATGATCGATAGAACGACAATAACTATACTTATTACTCTTATTATTATCAATGTAACTCATATTATTAGCAATATTATGCTTATAAGATAGATAGAGCGACAATTACTAAACTTATTACACTCACTATTATCAATCTAACTCATATTATTAACCATATTATGCAGATATGATCGATAGAACGACAATTACTATACTTATTACTCTTATTACTATCAATCTAACTCATATTATTAGCCATATTATGCTTATATGATCGATAGAACGACAATTACTACACTAATTACTCTTATTATTAACAATCTAACTCATATTATTAGCCATATTATGCTTATATGATCGATAGAACGACAATTACTATACTTATTACACTCACTATTATCAATCTAACTCATATTATTAACCATATTATGGTTATATGACCGATAGAACGACAATTACTATACTTATTTCTCTTATTATTATTAATCTAACTCATATTATTAGCCATATTATGCGTATATGATCGATAGGACGACAATTACTATACTCATTACTCTTATTGTTATCAATCTAACTCATATTATTAGCCATATTATGCAGATATGATCGATAGTACGACAATTACTATACTCATTACTCTTATTATTATCATTCTAACTCATATTATTAGACATATTATGCTTATATGATCGATAGTACGACAAGTACTATACTTACTACTTTTATTATCATCAATCTAACTCATATTATTAGCTATATTATGCTTATATGATCGATAGTACGACAATTACTATGCTCATTACTCTTATTATTATCAATGCAACTCATACTATTAACCATATTATGCAGATATGATCGATAGAACGACAATTACTATACTTATTACACTCACTGTTATCAATCTAACTCATATTACTAGTCATATTAGGCTTATATGATCGATAGAACGACAATTACTATACTTACTACTCTTATTATTATCAATCTAACTCATATTATTAGCCATATTATGCTTATATGATCGATAGAACGACAATTACTATACTCAGTACTCTTATTATTATCAATGTAAGTCATATTATTAGCTATATTATGCTCATATCATCGATAGAACGACAATTACTAAACTTATTACACTCACTATTATCAATCTAACTCATATTATTAACCATATTATGCAGATATGATCGATACAACGACAATTACTATACTCATTACTCTTATTATTATCAATCTAACTCATATTACTGACCATATTATGGAGATATAATCGATAGAACGACAAATACTATACTTACTACTCTTATCATTATCAATCTAACTCATATTATTAGCCATATTATGCTTATATGATCGATAGAACGACAATTACTACACTAATTACTCTTATTATTAACAATCTAACTCATATTATTAGCCATATTCTGCTTATATGATCGATAGAACGACAATTACTATACATATTTCTCTTATTATTATTAATATAACTCATATTATTAGCCATATTATGCTTATATGATCGATAGGACGACAATTACTACACTCATTACGCTTATTATTATCAATCTAACTCATTTTATTAGCCATATTATGCTTATATGATCGATATAACGACAATTACTATACTTATTACACTCACTATTATCAATCTAACTCATATTATTAGCCATATTATGGTTATATGACCGATAGAACGACAATTAATATACTTAATACTCTTATTATTATCAATCTAACACATATTATTAGCCATATTATGCTTATATGATCGATAGAACGACAATTACTATACTTATTACTCTCATTATTATCAATCTAACACATATTATTAGCCATATTGTGCCTATATGATCGATAGAACGACAATAACTATACTTATTACTCTTATTATTATCAATCTAACTCATATTATTAACCATATTATGCAGATATGATCGATAGAACGACAATAACTATACTTATTACTCTTATTATTATCAATGTAACTCATATTATTAGCTATATTATGCTTATAAGATCGATAGAGCGACAATTACTAAACTTATTACACTCACTGTTATCAATCTAACTCATATTATTAACCATATTATGCAGATATGATCGATAGAACGACAATTACTATACTTATTACTCTCACTGTTATCAATCTGACTCATATTATTAGTCATATTATGCTTATATGATCGATAGAACGACAATGACTATACTTATTACTCTTATTATTATCAATCTAACTCATATTATTATCCATATTATGCTTATATGATCGATAGGACGACAATTACTACACTCATTACGCTTATTATTATCAATCTAACTCATTTTATTAGCCATATTATGCTCATACGATCGATGTAACGACAATTACTATACTTATTACACTCACTATTATTAATCTAACTCATATTATTAGCCATATTATGGTTATATGACCGATAGAACGACAATTAATATACTTAAAACTCTTATTATTATCAATCTAACTCATATTATTAGCCATATTATGGTTATATGACCGATAGAACGACAATTACTATACCTATTACTCTTATTATTATCAATCTAACTCATATTATTAGCCATGTTATGCTTATGTGATCGATGGGACGACAATTACTATACTCATAACTCTTATTGTTATCAATCTAACTCATACTATTAACCATATTATGCAGATATGATCGATAGAACGACAATTACTATACTTATTACACTCACTGTTATCAATCTAACTCATATTATTAGTCATATTATGCTTATATGATCGATAGAACGACAATGACTATACTTATTACTCTTATTATTATCAATCTAACTCATATTATTATCCATATTATGCTTATATGATCGATAGGACGACAATTACTACACTCATTACGCTTATTATTATCAATCTAACTCATTTTATTAGCCATATTATGCTTATATGATCGATATAACGACAATTACTATACTTATTACACTCACTATTATCAATCTAACTCATATTATTAGCCATATTATGGTTATATGACCGATAGAACGACAATTAATATACTTAATACTCTTATTATTATCAATCTAACTCATATTATTAGCCATATTATGGTTATATGACCGATAGGACGACAATTACTATACCCATTACTCTTATTATTATCAATCTAACTCATATTATTAGCCATGTTATGCTTATATGATCGATAGGACGACAATTGCTATACTCATTACTCTTATTATTATCAATCTAACTCATATTATTAGCCATATAATGCTTATATGATCGATAGAACGACAATTACTATACTTATTGCTCTCATTATTATCAATCTAACACATATTATTAGCCACATTGTGCCTATATGATCGATAGAACGACAATAACTATACTTATTACTCTTATTATTATCAATGTAACTCATATTATTAGCAATATTATGCTTATAAGATCGATAGAGCGACAATTACTAAACTTATTACACTCACTATTATCAATCTAACTCATATTATTAACCATATTATGCAGATATGATCGATAGAACGACAATTACTATACTTATTACTCTTATTATTATCAATCTAACTCATATTATTAGCCCTATTATGCTTATATGATCGATAGAACGACAATTACTACACTAATTACTCTTATTATTAACAATCTAACTCATATTATTAGCCATATTATGCCTATATGATGGATAGAACGACAATTACTATACTTATTACACTCACTATTATCAATCTAACTCATATTACTAACCATATTATGGAGATATAATCGATAGAACGACAAATACTATACTTACTACTCTTATCATTATCTATCTAACTCATATTATTAGCTATATTATGCTTATATGGTCGATAGTACGACAATTACTATACTCATTACTCTTATTATTATCGATCGAACTCATATTATTAGCCATATTATGCTTATATGATCGATAGGACGACAATTACTATACTTATTACTCTTATGATTATCAATCTAACTCATATTATTATCCATATTATGCTTATATGATCGATAGGACGACAATTACTATACTCATTACGCTTATTATTATCGATCGAACTCATATTATTAGCCATATTATGCTTATATGATCGATAGAACGACAATTACTATACTCACTATTCATATTATTATCAATCTAACTCATATTATTAGCCATATTATGCTTATATGATCGATAGGACGACAATTACTATACTTATTACACTCACTGTTATCAATCTAACTCATATTATTAGCTATATTATGGTTATATGACCGATAGAACGACAATTACTATACTCATTACTCTTATTATTATCATTCTAACTCATATTATTAGACATATTATGCTTATATGATCGATAGCACGACAAGTACTATACTTACTACTTTTATTATTATCAATCTAACTCATATTATTAGCTATATTATGCTTATATGGTCGATAGAACGACAATTACTATACTCATTACTCTTATTATTATCAATCTAACTCATATTATTAGCCATATTATGCTTATATGATCGATAGAACGACAATTACTATACTTATTACACTCACTATTATCAATCTAACTCATATTATTAGCCATATCATGGTTATATGACCGATAGAACGACAATTAATATACTTAATACCCTTATTATTATCAATCTAACTCATATTATTAGCCATATTATGGTTATATGATCGATAGGACGACAATTACTACACTCATTACGCTTATTATTATCAATCTAACTCATTTTATTAGCCATATTATGCTTATATGATCGATATAACGACAATTACTATACTTATTACACTCACTATTATCAATCTAACTCATATTATTAGCCATATTATGGTTATATGACCGATAGAACGACAATTAATATACTTAATACTCTTATTATTATCAATCTAACACATATTATTAGCCATATTATGCTTATATGATCGATAGAACGACAATTACTATACTTATTACTCTCATTATTATCAATCTAATACATATTATTAGCCATATTGTGCCTATATGATCGATAGAACGACAATAACTATACTAATTACTCTTATTATTATCAATGTAACTCATATTATTAGCTATATTATGCTTATAAGATCGATAGAGCGAAAATTACTAAACTTATTACACGCACTATTATCAATCTAACTCATATTATTAGCCATATAATGCTTATATGATCGATAGAACGACAATTACTATACTCATTACTCTTATTATTATCAATCTAACTCATATTATTAGCCATATTATGCTTATATGATCGATAGAACGACAATTACTATACTTATTACTCTTATTATTATCAATCTAACTCATATTATTATCCATATTATGCTTATATGATCGATAGGACGACAATTACTACACTCATTACTCTTATTATTATCAATCTAACTCATATTATTAGCCAAATTATGGTCATATGACCAATAGAACGACAATTACTATACTTATTACACTCACTATTATCAATCTAACTCATATTATTATCCATATTATGCAGATATGACCGATAGGACGACAATTACTATACCTATTACTCTTATTATTATCAATCTAACTCATATTATTAGCCATGTTATGCTTATATGATCGATAGGACGACAATTACTATACTCATTACTCTTATTGTTATCAATCTAACTCATACTATTAACCATATTATGCAGATATGATCGATAGAACGACAATTACTATACTTATTACACTCACTGTTATCAATCTAACTCATATTATTAGTCATATTATGCTTATATGATCGATAGAACGACAATGACTATACCTATTACTCTTATTATTATCAATCTAACTCATATTATTATCCATATTATGCTTATATGATCGATAGGACGACAATTACTACACTCATTACGCTTATTATTATCAATCTAACTCATTTTATTAGCCATATTATGCTTATATGATCGATATAACGACAATTACTATACTTATTACACTCACTATTATCAATCTAACTCATATTATTAGCCATATTATGGTTATATGACCGATAGGACGACAATTACTATACCCATTACTCTTATTATTATCAATCTAACTCATATTATTAGCCATGTTATGCTTATATGATCGATAGGACGACAATTGCTATACTCATTACTCTTATTATTATCAATCTAACTCATATTATTAGCCATATAATGCTTATATGATCGATAGAACGACAATTACTATACTTATTGCTCTCATTATTATCAATCTAACACATATTATTAGCCATATTGTGCCTATATGATCGATAGAACGACAATTACTACACTAATTACTCTTATTATTAACAATCTAACTCATATTATTAGCCATATTATGCTTATAAGATCGATAGAGCGACAATTACTAAACTTATTACACTCACTATTATCAATCTAACTCATATTATTAACCATATTATGCAGATATGATCGATAGAATGACAATTACTATACTTATTACTCTTATTATTATCAATCTAAATCATATTATTAGCCATATTATGCTTATATGATCGATAGAACGACAATAACTACACTAATTACTCTTATTATTAACAATCTAACTCATATTATTAGCCATATTATGCTTATATGATCGACAGAACGACAATTACTATACTTATTACACTCACTGTTATCAATCTAACTCATATTATTAACCATATTATGGTTATATGACCGATAGAACGACAATTACTATACTTATTTCTCTTATTATTATTAATCTAACTCATATTATTAGCCATATTATGCATATATGAACGATAGGACGACAATTACTATACTCATTACTCTTATTGTTATCAATCTAACTCATATTATTAGCCTTATTATGCAGATATGACCGATAGAACGACAATTACTATGCTTATTACACTCACTATTATCAATCTAACTCATATTATTAACCATATTATGCAGATATGATCGATAGAACGACAATTACTATACTTATTACTCTTATTATTATCAATCTAACTCATATTATTAGCCATATTATGCTTATATGATCGATAGAACGACAATTACTACACTAATTACTCTTATTATTAACAATCTAACTCATATTATTAGCCATATTATGCTTATATGATCGATAGGACGGCAATTACTAGACTCATTACTCTTATTGTTATCAATCTAACTCATACTATTAACCATATTATGCAGATATGATCGATAGAACGACAATTACTATACTTATTACACTCACTGTTATCAATCTGACTCATATTATTAGTCATATTATGCTTATATGATCGATAGAACGACAATGACTATACTTATTACTCTTATTATTATCAATCTAACTCATATTATTATCCATATTATGCTTATATGATCGATAGGACGACAATTACTACACTCATTACGCTTATTATTATCAATCTAACTCATTTTATTAGCCATATTATGCTTATATGATCGATATAACGACAATTACTATACTTATTACACTCACTATTATCAATCTAACTCATATTATTAGCCATATTATGGTTATATGACCGATAGAACGACAATTAATATACTTAATACTCTTATTATTATCAATCTAACTCATATTATTAGCCATATAATGCTTATATGATCGATAGAACGGCAATTACTATACTCATTACTCTTATTATTATCAATCTAACTCATATTATTAGCCATATTATGCTTATATGATCGATATAACGACAATTACTATACTTATTACACTCACTATTATCAATCTAACTCATATTATTAGCCATATTATGGTTATATGACCGATAGAACGACAATTAATACACTTAATACTCTTATTATTATCAATCTAACTCATATTATTAGCCATATTATGGTTATATGACCGATAGGACGACAATTACTATACCCATTACTCTTATTATTATCAATCTAACTCATATTATTAGCCATGTTATGCTTATATGATCGATAGGACGACAATTGCTAAACTCATTAGTCTTATTATTATCAATCTAACTCATATTATTAGCCATATAATGCTTATATGATCGATAGAACGACAATTACTATACTTATTGCTCTCATTATTATCAATCTAACACATATTATTAGCCATATTGTGCCTATATGATCGATAGAACGACAATAACTATACTTATTACTCTTATTATTATCAATGTAACTCATATTATTAGCAATATTATGCTTATAAGATAGATAGAGCGACAATTACTAAACTTATTACACTCACTATTATCAATCTAACTCATATTATTAACCATATTATGCAGATATGATCGATAGAACGACAATTACTATACTTATTACTCTTATTACTATCAATCTAACTCATATTATTAGCCATATTATGCTTATATGATCGATAGAACGACAATTACTACACTAATTACTCTTATTATTAACAATCTAACTCATATTATTAGCCATATTATGCTTATATGATCGATAGAACGACAATTACTATACTTATTACACTCACTATTATCAATCTAACTCATATTATTAACCATATTATGGTTATATGACCGATAGAACGACAATTACTATACTTATTTCTCTTATTATTATTAATCTAACTCATATTATTAGCCATATTATGCGTATATGATCGATAGGACGACAATTACTATACTCATTACTCTTATTGTTATCAATCTAACTCATATTATTAGCCATATTATGCAGATATGATCGATAGTACGACAATTACTATACTCATTAATCTTATTATTATCATTCTAACTCATATTATTAGACATATTATGCTTATATGATCGATAGTACGACAAGTACTATACTTACTACTTTTATTATCATCAATCTAACTCATATTATTAGCTATATTATGCTTATATGATCGATAGTACGACAATTACTATGCTCATTACTCTTATTATTATCAATGCAACTCATACTATTAACCATATTATGCAGATATGATCGATAGAACGACAATTACTATACTTATTACACTCACTGTTATCAATCTAACTCATATTACTAGTCATATTAGGCTTATATGATCGATAGAACGACAATTACTATACTTACTACTCTTATTATTATCAATCTAACTCATATTATTAGCCATATTATGCTTATATGATCGATAGAACGACAATTACTATACTCAGTACTCTTATTATTATCAATGTAAGTCATATTATTAGCTATATTATGCTTATATCATCGATAGAACGACAATTACTAAACTTATTACACTCACTATTATCAATCTAACTCATATTATTAACCATATTATGCAGATATGATCGATACAACGACAATTACTATACTCATTACTCTTATTATTATCAATCTAACTCATATTACTAACCATATTATGGAGATATAATCGATAGAACGACAAATACTATACTTACTACTCTTATCATTATCAATCTAACTCATATTATTAGCCATATTATGCTTATATGATCGATAGAACGACAATTACTACACTAATTACTCTTATTATTAACAATCTAACTCATATTATTAGCCATATTCTGCTTATATGATCGATAGAACGACAATTACTATACATATTTCTCTTATTATTATTAATATAACTCATATTATTAGCCATATTATGCTTATATGATCGATAGGACGACAATTACTACACTCATTACGCTTATTATTATCAATCTAACTCATTTTATTAGCCATATTATGCTTACATGATCGATATAACGACAATTACTATACTTATTACACTCACTATTATTATTCTAACTCATATTATTAGCCATATTATGGTTATATGACCGATAGAACGACAATTAATATACTTAATACACTTATTATTATCAATCTAACACATATTATTAGCCATATTATGCTTATATGATCGATAGAACGACAATTACTATACTTATTACTCTCATTATTATCAATCTAACACATATTATTAGCCATATTGTGCCTATATGATCGATAGAA
The DNA here is from genome assembly GCF_050947335.1 of Megachile rotundata. Classification (NCBI taxonomy): domain Eukaryota; kingdom Metazoa; phylum Arthropoda; class Insecta; order Hymenoptera; family Megachilidae; genus Megachile; species Megachile rotundata. The sequence goes on from NW_027473765.1 coordinate 61,938, forward strand.
CGACAATAACTATACTTATTACTCTTATTATTATCAATCTAACTCATATTATTAACCATATTATGCAGATATGATCGATAGAACGACAATAACTATACTTATTACTCTTATTATTATCAATGTAACTCATATTATTAGCTATATTATGCTTATAAGATCGATAGAGCGACAATTACTAAACTTATTACACTCACTGTTATCAATCTAACTCATATTATTAACCATATTATGCAGATATGATCGATAGAACGACAATTACTATACTTATTACTCTCACTGTTATCAATCTGACTCATATTATTAGTCATATTATGCTTATATGATCGATAGAACGACAATGACTATACTTATTACTCTTATTATTATCAATCTAACTCATATTATTATCCATATTATGCTTATATGATCGATAGGACGACAATTACTACACTCATTACGCTTATTATTATCAATCTAACTCATTTTATTAGCCATATTATGCTTATACGATCGATGTAACGACAATTACTATACTTATTACACTCACTATTATTAATCTAACTCATATTATTAGCCATATTATGGTTATATGACCGATAGAACGACAATTAATATACTTAAAACTCTTATTATTATCAATCTAACTCATATTATTAGCCATATTATGGTTATATGACCGATAGAACGACAATTACTATACCTATTACTCTTATTATTATCAATCTAACTCATATTATTAGCCATGTTATGCTTATGTGATCGATAGGACGACAATTACTATACTCATTACTCTTATTGTTATCAATCTAACTCATACTATTAACCATATTATGCAGATATGATCGATAGAACGACAATTACTATACTTATTACACTCACTGTTATCAATCTAACTCATATTATTAGTCATATTATGCTTATATGATCGATAGGACGACAATTACTACACTCATTACGCTTATTATTATCAATCTAACTCATTTTATTAGCCATATTATGCTTATATGATCGATATAACGACAATTACTATACTTATTACACTCACTATTATCAATCTAACTCATATTATTAGCCATATTATGGTTATATGACCGATAGAACGACAATTAATATACTTAATACTCTTATTATTATCAATCTAACTCATATTATTAGCCATATTATGGTTATATGACCGATAGGACGACAATTACTATACCCATTACTCTTATTATTATCAATCTAACTCATATTATTAGCCATGTTATGCTTATATGATCGATAGGACGACAATTGCTATACTCATTACTCTTATTATTATCAATCTAACTCATATTATTAGCCATATAATGCTTATATGATCGATAGAACGACAATTACTATACTTATTGCTCTCATTATTATCAATCTAACACATATTATTAGCCACATTGTGCCTATATGATCGATAGAACGACAATAACTATACTTATTACTCTTATTATTATCAATGTAACTCATATTATTAGCAATATTATGCTTATAAGATCGATAGAGCGACAATTACTAAACTTATTACACTCACTATTATCAATCTAACTCATATTATTAACCATATTATGCAGATATGATCGATAGAACGACAATTACTATACTTATTACTCTTATCATTATCTATCTAACTCATATTATTAGCTATATTATGCTTACATGGTCGATAGTACCACAATTACTATACTCATTACTCTTATTATTATCGATCGAACTCATATTATTAGCCATATTATGCTTATATGATCGATAGGACGACAATTACTATACTTATTACTCTTATGATTATCAATCTAACTCATATTATTATCCATATTATGCTTATATGATCGATAGGACGACAATTACTATACTCATTACGCTTATTATTATCGATCGAACTCATATTATTAGCCATATTATGCTTATATGATCGATAGAACGACAATTACTATACTTACTATTCATATTATTATCAATCTAACTCATATTATTAGCCATATTATGCTTATATGATCGATAGGACGACAATTACTATACTTATTACACTCACTGTTATCAATCTAACTCATATTATTAGCCATATTATGGTTATATGACCGATAGAACGACAATTACTATACTCATTACTCTTATTATTATCATTCTAACTCATATTATTAGACATATTATGCTTATATGATCGATAGCACGACAAGTACTATACTTACTACTTTTATTATTATCAATCTAACTCATATTATTAGCTATATTATGCTTATATGGTCGATAGAACGACAATTACTATACTCATTACTCTTATTATTATCAATCTAACTCATATTATTAGCCATATTATGCTTATATGATCGATAGAACGACAATTACTATACTTATTACACTCACTATTATCAATCTAACTCATATTATTAGCCATATTATGGTTATATGACCGATAGAACGACAATTAATATACTTAATACCCTTATTATTATCAATCTAACTCATATTATTAGCCATATTATGGTTATATGACCGATAGGACGACAATTACTATACCTGTTACTCTTATTATTATCAATCTAACTCATATTATTATCCATATTATGCTTATATGATCGATAGGACGACAATTACTACACTCATTACGCTTATTATTATCAATCTAACTCATTTTATTAGCCATATTATGCTTATATGATCGATATAACGACAATTACTATACTTATTACACTCACTATTATCAATCTAACTCATATTATTAGCCATATTATGGTTATATGACCGATAGAACGACAATTAATATACTTAATACTCTTATTATTATCAATCTAACACATATTATTAGCCATATTATGCTTATATGATCGATAGAACGACAATTACTATACTTATTACTCTCATTATTATCAATCTAATACATATTATTAGCCATATTGTGCCTATATGATCGATAGAACGACAATAACTATACTTATTACTCTTATTATTATCAATGTAACACATATTATTAGCTATATTATGCTTATAAGATCGATAGAGCGAAAATTACTAAACTTATTACACGCACTATTATCAATCTAACTCATATTATTAGCCATATAATGCTTATATGATCGATAGAACGACAATTACTATACTCATTACTCTTATTATTATCAATCTAACTCATATTATTAGCCATATTATGCTTATATGATCGATAGAACGACAATTACTATACTTATTACTCTTATTATTATCAATCTAACTCATATTATTATCCATATTATGCTTATATGATCGATAGGACGACAATTACTACACTCATTACTCTTATTATTATCAATCTAACTCATATTATTAGCCAAATTATGGTCATATGACCAATAGAACGACAATTACTATACTTATTACACTCACTATTATCAATCTAACTCATATTATTAACCATATTATGCAGATATGACCGATAGGACGACAATTACTATACCTATTACTCTTATTATTATCAATCTAACTCATATTATTAGCCATGTTATGCTTATATGATCGATAGGACGACAATTACTATACTCATTACTCTTATTGTTATCAATCTAACTCATACTATTAACCATATTATGCAGATATGATCGATAGAACGACAATTACTATACTTATTACACTCACTGTTATCAATCTAACTCATATTATTAGTCATATTATGCTTATATGATCGATAGAACGACAATGACTATACCTATTACTCTTATTATTATCAATCTAACTCATATTATTATCCATATTATGCTTATATGATCGATAGGACGACAATTACTACACTCATTACGCTTATTATTATCAATCTAACTCATTTTATTAGCCATATTATGCTTATATGATCGATATAACGACAATTACTATACTTATTACACTCACTATTATCAATCTAACTCATATTATTAGCCATATTATGGTTATATGACCGATAGAACGACAATTAATATACTTAATACTCTTATTATTATCAATCTAACTCATATTATTAGCCATATTATGGTTATATGACCGATAGGACGACAATTACTATACCCATTACTCTTATTATTATCAATCTAACTCATATTATTAGCCATGTTATGCTTATATGATCGATAGGACGACAATTGCTATACTCATTACTCTTATTATTATCAATCTAACTCATATTGTTAGCCATATAATGCTTATATGATCGATAGAACGACAATTACTATACTTATTGCTCTCATTATTATTAATCTAACACATATTATTAGCCATATTGTGCCTATATGATCGATAGAACGACAATTACTACACTAATTACTCTTATTATTAACAATCTAACTCATATTATTAGCCATATTATGCTTATAAGATCGATAGAGCGACAATTACTAAACTTATTACACTCACTATTATCAATCTAACTCATATTATTAACCATATTATGCAGATATGATCAATAGAACGACAATTACTATACTTATTACTCTTATTATTATCAATCTAAATCATATTATTAGCCATATTATGCTTATATGATCGATAGAACGACAATTAATATACTTAATACTCTTATTATTATCAATCTAACTCATATTATTAGCCATATTATGGTTATATGACCGATAGGACGACAATTACTATACCCATTACTCTTATTATTATCAATCTAACTCATATTATTAGCCATGTTATGCTTATATGATCGATAGGACGACAATTGCTATACTCATTACTCTTATTATTATCAATCTAACTCATATTATTAGCCATATAATGCTTATATGATCGATAGAACGACAATTACTATACTTATTGCTCTCATTATTATCAATCTAACACATATTATTAGCCACATTGTGCCTATATGATCGATAGAACGACAATAACTATACTTATTACTCTTATTATTATCAATGTAACTCATATTATTAGCAATATTATGCTTATAAGATCGATAGAGCGACAATTACTAAACTTATTACACTCACTATTATCAATCTAACTCATATTATTAACCATATTATGCAGATATGATCGATAGAACGACAATTACTATACTTATTACTCTTATTATTATCAATCTAACTCATATTATTAGCCCTATTATGCTTATATGATCGATAGAACGACAATTACTACACTAATTACTCTTATTATTAACAATCTAACTCATATTATTATCCATATTATGCTTATATGATCGATAGGACGACAATTACTATACTTATTACACTCACTGTTATCAATCTAACTCATATTATTAGCCATATTATGGTTATATGACCGATAGAACGACAATTACTATACTCATTACTCTTATTATTATCATTCTAACTCATATTATTAGACATATTATGCTTATATGATCGATAGCACGACAAGTACTATACTTACTACTTTTATTATTATCAATCTAACTCATATTATTAGCTATATTATGCTTATATGGTCGATAGAACGACAATTACTATACTCATTACTCTTATTATTATCAATCTAACTCATATTATTAGCCATATTATGCTTATATGATCGATAGAACGACAATTACTACACTCATTACGCTTATTATTATCAATCTAACTCATTTTATTAGCCATATTATGCTTATATGATCGATATAACGACAATTACTATACTTATTACACTCACTATTATCAATCTAACTCATATTATTAGCCATATTATGGTTATATGACGGATAGAACGACAATTAATATACTTAATACTCTTATTATTATCAATCTAACACATATTATTAGCCATATTATGCTTATATGATCGATAGAACGACAATTACTATACTTATTACTCTCATTATTATCAATCTAATACATATTATTAGCCATATTGTGCCTATATGATCGATAGAACGACAATAACTATACTTATTACTCTTATTATTATCAATGTAACTCATATTATTAGCTATATTATGCTTATAAGATCGATAGAGCGAAAATTACTAAACTTATTACACGCACTATTATCAATCTAACTCATATTATTAGCCATATAATGCTTATATGATCGATAGAACGACAATTACTATACTCATTACTCTTATTATTATCAATCTAACTCATATTATTAGCCATATTATGCTTATATGATCGATAGAACGACAATTACGATACTTATTACTCTTATTATTATCAATCTAACTCATATTATTATCCATATTATGCTTATATGATCGATAGGACGACAATTACTACACTCATTACTCTTATTATTATCAATCTAACTCATATTATTAGCCAAATTATGGTCATATGACCAATAGAACGACAATTACTATACTTATTACACTCACTATTATCAATCTAACTCATATTATTAACCATATTATGCAGATATGACCGATAGGACGACAATTACTATACCTATTACTCTTATTATTATCAATCTAACTCATATTATTAGCCATGTTATGCTTATATGATCGATAGGACGACAATTACTATACTCATTACTCTTATTGTTATCAATCTAACTCATACTATTAACCATATTATGCAGATATGATCGATAGAACGACAATTACTATACTTATTACACTCACTGTTATCAATCTAACTCATATTATTAGTCATATTATGCTTATATGATCGATAGAACGACAATGACTATACCTATTACTCTTATTATTATCAATCTAACTCATATTATTATCCATATTATGCTTATATGATCGATAGGACGACAATTACTACACTCATTACGCTTATTATTATCAATCTAACTCATTTTATTAGCCATATTATGCTTATATGATCGATATAACGACAATTACTATACTTATTACACTCACTATTATCAATCTAACTCATATTATTAGCCATATTATGGTTATATGACCGATAGAACGACAATTAATATACTTAATACTCTTATTATTATCAATCTAACTCATATTATTAGCCATATTATGGTTATATGACCGATAGGACGACAATTACTATACCCATTACTCTTATTATTATCAATCTAACTCATATTATTAGCCATGTTATGCTTATATGATCGATAGGACGACAATTGCTATACTCATTACTCTTATTATTATCAATCTAACTCATATTATTAGCCATATAATGCTTATATGATCGATAGAACGACAATTACTATACTTATTGCTCTCATTATTATTAATCTAACACATATTATTAGCCATATTGTGCCTATATGATCGATAGAACGACAATTACTACACTAATTACTCTTATTATTAACAATCTAACTCATATTATTAGCCATATTATGCTTATAAGATCGATAGAGCGACAATTACTAAACTTATTACACTCACTATTATCAATCTAACTCATATTATTAACCATATTATGCAGATATGATCGATAGAACGACAATTACTATACTTATTACTCTTATTATTATCAATCTAAATCATATTATTAGCCATATTATGCTTATATGATCGATAGAACGACAATAACTACACTAATTACTCTTATTATTAACAATCTAACTCATATTATTAGCCATATTATGCTTATATGATCGATAGAACGACAATTACTATACTTATTACACTCACTGTTATCAATCTAACTCATATTATTAACCATATTATGGTTATATGACCGATAGAACGACAATTACTATACTTATTTCTCTTATTATTATTAATGTAACTCATATTATTAGCCATATTATGCATATATGATCGATAGGACGACAATTACTATACTCATTACTCTTATTGTTATCAATCTAACTCATATTATTAGCCTTATTATGCAGATATGACCGATAGAACGACAATTACTATGCTTATTACACTCACTATTATCAATCTAACTCATATTATTAACCATATTATGCAGATATGATCGATAGAACGACAATTACTATACTTATTACTCTTATTATTATCAATCTAACTCATATTATTAGCCATATTATGCTTATATGATCGATAGAACGACAATTACTACACTAATTACTCTTATTATTAACAATCTAACTCATATCATTAGCCATATTATGCTTATATGATCGATAGAACGACAATGACTATACTTATTACTCTTATTATTATCAATCTAACTCATATTATTATCCATATTATGCTTATATGATCGATAGGACGACAATTACTACACTCATTACGCTTATTATTATCAATCTAACTCATTTTATTAGCCATATTATGCTTATATGATCGATATAACGACAATTACTATACTTATTACACTCACTATTATCAATCTAACTCATATTATTAGCCATATTATGGTTATATGACCGATAGAACGACAATTAATATACTTAATACTCTTATTATTATCAATCTAACTCATATTATTAGCCATATTATGGTTATATGACCGATAGGACGACAATTACTATACCCATTACTCTTATTATTATCAATCTAACTCATATTATTAGCCATGTTATGCTTATATGATCGATAGGACGACAATTGCTATACTCATTACTCTTATTATTATCAATCTAACTCATATTATTAGCCATATAATGCTTATATGATCGATAGAACGACAATTACTATACTTATTGCTCTCATTATTATTAATCTAACACATATTATTAGCCATATTGTGCCTATATGATCGATAGAACGACAATTACTACACTAATTACTCTTATTATTAACAATCTAACTCATATTATTAGCCATATTATGCTTATAAGATCGATAGAGCGACAATTACTAAACTTATCTCACTCACTATTATCAATCTAACTCATATTATTAACCATATTATGCAGATATGATCGATAGAACGACAATTACTATACTTATTACTCTTATTATTATCAATCTAAATCATATTATTAGCCATATTATGCTTATATGATCGATAGAACGACAATAACTACACTAATTACTCTTATTATTAACAATCTAACTCATATTATTAGCCATATTATGCTTATATGATCGATAGAACGACAATTACTATACTTATTACACTCACTGTTATCAATCTAACTCATATTATTAACCATATTATGGTTATATGACCGATAGAACGACAATTACTATACTTATTTCTCTTATTATTATTAATCTAACTCATATTATTAGCCATATTATGCATATATGATCGATAGGACGACAATTACTATACTCATTACTCTTATTGTTATCAATCTAACTCATATTATTAGCCTTATTATGCAGATATGACCGATAGAACGACAATTACTATGCTTATTACACTCACTATTATCAATCTAACTCATATTATTAACCATATTATGCAGATATGATCGATAGAACGACAATTACTATACTTATTACTCTTATTATTATCAATCTAACTCATATTATTAGCCATATTATGCTTATATGATCGATAGAACGACAATTACTACACTAATTACTCTTATTATTAACAATCTAACTCATATCATTAGCCATATTATGCTTATATGATCGATAGAACGACAATGACTATACTTATTACTCTTATTATTATCAATCTAACTCATATTATTATCCATATTATGCTTATATGATCGATAGGACGACAATTACTACACTCATTACGCTTATTATTATCAATCTAACTCATTTTATTAGCCATATTATGCTTATATGATCGATATAACGACAATTACTATACTTATTACACTCACTATTATCAATCTAACTCATATTATTAGCCATATTATGGTTATATGACCGATAGAATGACAATTAATATACTTAATACTCTTATTATTATCAATCTAACTCATATTATTAGCCATATAATGCTTATATGATCGATAGAACGACAATTACTATACTCATTACACTCACTGTTATCAATCTAACTCATATTATTAGCCATATTATGCTTATATGATCGATAGAACGACAATTACTACACTAATTACTCTTATTATTAACAATCTAACTCATATTATTAGCCATATTATGCTTATATGATCGATAGAACGACAATTACTATACTTATTACACTCACTATTATCAATCTAACTCATATTATTAACCATATTATGGTTATATGACCGATAGAACGACAATTACTATACTTATTTCTCTTATTATTATTAATCTAACTCATATTATTAGCCATATTATGCTTATATGATCGATAGGACGACAATTACTATACTCATTACTCTTATTGTTATCAATCTAACTCATACTATTAACCATATTATGCAGATATGATCGATAGAACGACAATTACTATACTTATTACACTCACTGTTATCAATCTGACTCATATTATTAGTCATATTATGCTTATATGATCGACAGAACGACAATGACTATACTTATTACTCTTATTATTATAGATCTAACTCATATTATTATCCATATTATGCTTATATGATCGATAGGACGACAATTACTGCACTCATTACGCTTATTATTATCAATCTAACTCATTTTATTAGCCATATTATGCTTATATGATCGATATAACGACAATTACTATACTTATTACACTCACTATTATCAATCTAACTCATATTATTAGCCATATTATGGTTATATGACCGATAGAACGACAATTAATATACTTAATACTCTTATTATTATCAATCTAACTCATATTATTAGCCATATTATGGTTATATGACCGATAGAACGACAATTACTATACTCATTACTCTTATTATTATCATTCTAACTCATATTATTAGACATATTATGCTTATATAATCGATAGGACGACAATTACTACACTCATTACTCTTATTATTATCAATCTAACTCATATTATTAGCCAAATTATGGTCATATGACCAATAGAACGACAATTACTATACTTATTACACTCACTATTATCAATCTAACTCATATTATTAACCATATTATGCAGATATGATCGATAGAACGACAATAACTATACTTATTACTCTTATTATTATCAATGTAACTCATATTATTAGCTATATTATGCTTATAAGATCGATAGAGCGACAATTACTAAACTTATTACACTCACTATTATCAATCTAACTCATATTATTAACCATATTATGCAGATATGATCGATAGAACGACAATTACTATACTTATTACTCTTATTATTATCAATCTAACTCATATTATTAGCCATATTATGCTTATATGATCGATAGAACGACAATTACTACACTAATTACTCTTATTATTATCAATCTAACTCATATTATTAGCCAAATTATGGTCATATGACCAATAGAACGACAGTTACTATACTTATTACACTCACTATTATCAATCTAACTCATATTATTAGCCATATTATGCTTATATGATCGATAGGACGACAATTACTAGACTCATTACTCTTATTGTTATCAATCTAACTCATACTATTAACCATATTATGCAGATATGATCGATAGAACGACAATTACTATACTTATTACACTCACTGTTATCAATCTGACTCATATTACTAGTCATATTAGGCTTATATGATCGATAGAACGACAATTACTATACTTACTACTCTTATTATTATCAATCTAACTCATATTATTATCCATATTATGCTTATATGATCGATAGGACGACAATTACTGCACTCATTACGCTTATTATTATCAATCTAACTCATTTTATTAGCCATATTATGCTTATATGATCGATATAACGACAATTACTATACTTATTACACTCACTATTATCAATCTAACTCATATTATTAGCCATATTATGGTTATATGACCGATAGAACGACAATTAATATACTTAATACTCTTATTATTATCAATCTAACTCATATTATTAGCCATATTATGGTTATATGACCGATAGAACGACAATTACTATACTCATTACTCTTATTATTATCATTCTAACTCATATTATTAGACATATTATGCTTATATGATCGATAGTACGACAAGTACTATACTTACTACTTTTATTATCATCAATCTAACTCATATTATTAGCTATATTATGCTTATATGATCGATAGTACGACAATTACCATGCTCATTACTCTTATTATTATCAATGCAACTCATACTATTAACCATATTATGCAGATATGATCGATAGAACGACAATTACTATACTTATTACACTCACTGTTATCAATCTAACTCATATTACTAGTCATATTAGGCTTATATGATCGATAGAACGACAATTACTATACTTACTACTCTTATTATTATCAATCTAACTCATATTATTAGCCATATTATGCTTATATGATCGATAGAACGACAATTACTATACTCAGTACTCTTATTATTATCAATGTAAGTCATATTATTAGCTATATTATGCTTATATGATCGATAGAACGACAATTACTAAACTTATTACACTCACTATTATCAATCTAACTCATATTATTAACCATATTATGCAGATATGATCGATAGAACGACAATTACTATACTCATTACTCTTATTATTATCAATCTCACTCATATTACTAACCATATTATGGAGATATAATCGATAGAACGACAAATACTATACTTACTACTCTTATCATTATCAATCTAACTCATATTATTAGCCATATTATGGTTATATGACCGATAGAACGACAATTAATATACTTAATACTCTTATTGTTATCAATCTAACTCATATTATTAGCCATATTATGCAGATATGATCGATAGTACGACAATTACTATACTCATTACTCTTATTATTATCATTCTAACTCATATTATTAGACATATTATGCTTATATGATCGATAGTACGACAAGTACTATACTTACTACTTTTATTATTATCAATCTAACTCATATTATTAGCTATATTATGCTTATATGGTCGATAGTACGACAATTACTATACTCATTACTCTTATTGTTATCAATCTAACTCATACTATTAACCATATTATGCAGATATGATCGATAGAACGACAATTACTATACTCATTACTCTTATTATTATCAATCTAACTCATATTACTAACCATATTATGGAGATATAATCGATAGAACGACAAATACTATACTTACTACTCTTATCATTATCTATCTAACTCATATTATTAGCTATATTATGCTTATATGGTCGATAGTACGACAATTACTATACTCATTACTCTTATTATTATCGATCGAACTCATATTATTAGCCATATCATGCTTATATGATCGATAGGACGACAATTACTATACTTATTACTCTTATGATTATCAATCTAACTCATATTATTATCCATATTATGCTTATATGATCGATAGGACGACAATTACTATACTCATTACGCTTATTATTATCGATCGAACTCATATTATTAGCCATATTATGCTTATATGATCGATAGAACGACAATTACTATACTTACTATTCATATTATTATCAATCTAACTCATATTATTAGCCATATTATGCTTATATGATCGATAGGACGACAATTACTATACTTATTACACTCACTGTTATCAATCTAACTCATATTATTAGCCATATTATGGTTATATGACCGATAGAACGACAATTACTATACTCATTACTCTTATTATTATCATTCTAACTCATATTATTAGACATATTATGCTTATATGATCGATAGTACGACAAGTACTATACTTACTACTTTTATTATTATCAATCTAACTCATATTATTAGCTATATTATGCTTATATGGTCGATAGAACGACAATTACTATACTCATTACTCTTATTATTATCAATCTAACTCATATTATTAGCCATATTATGCTTATATGATCGATAGAACGACAATTACTATACTTATTACTCTTATTAATATCAATCTAACTCATATTATTATCCATATTATGCTTATATAATCGATAGGACGACAATACTTCACTCATTACTCTAATTATTATCAATCTAACTCATATTATTAGCCAAATTATGGTCATATGACCAATAGAACGACAATTACTATACTTATTACACTCACTGTTATCAATCTGACTCATATTATTAGTCATATTATGCTTATATGATCGATAGAACGACAATGACTATACTTATTACTCTTATTATTATCAATCTAACTCATATTATTATCCATATTATGCTTATATGATCGATAGGACGACAATTACTACACTCATTACGCTTATTATTATCAATCTAACTCATTTTATTAGCCATATTATGCTTATATGATCGATATAACGACAATTACTATACTTATTACACTCACTATTATCAATCTAACTCATATTATTAGCCATATTATGGTTATATGACCGATAGAACGACAATTAATATACTTAATACTCTTATTATTATCAATCTAACTCATATTATTAGCCATATAATGCTTATATGATCGATAGAACGGCAATTACTATACTCATTACTCTTATTATTATCAATCTAACTCATATTATTAGCCATATTATGCTTATATGATCGATATAACGACAATTACTATACTTATTACACTCACTATTATCAATCTAACTCATATTATTAGCCATATTATGGTTATATGACCGATAGAACGACAATTAATACACTTAATACTCTTATTATTATCAATCTAACTCATATTATTAGCCATATTATGGTTATATGACCGATAGGACGACAATTACTATACCCATTACTCTTATTATTATCAATCTAACTCATATTATTAGCCATGTTATGCTTATATGATCGATAGGACGACAATTGCTAAACTCATTAGTCTTATTATTATCAATCTAACTCATATTATTAGCCATATTATGCTTATATGATCGATAGAACGACAATTACTATACTCAGTACTCTTATTATTATCAATGTAAGTCATATTATTAGCTATATTATGCTTATATGATCGATAGAACGACAATTACTAAACTTATTACACTCACTATTATCAATCTAACTCATATTATTAACCATATTATGCAGATATGATCGATAGAACGACAATTACTATACTCATTACTCTTATTATTATCAATCTCACTCATATTACTAACCATATTATGGAGATATAATCGATAGAACGACAAATACTATACTTACTACTCTTATCATTATCAATCTAACTCATATTATTAGCCATATTATGGATATATGACCGATAGAACGACAATTAATATACTTAATACTCTTATTGTTATCAATCTAACTCATATTATTAGCCATATTATGCAGATATGATCGATAGTACGACAATTACTATACTCATTACTCTTATTATTATCATTCTAACTCATATTATTAGACATATTATGCTTATATGATCGATAGTACGACAAGTACTATACTTACTACTTTTATTATTATCAATCTAACTCATATTATTAGCTATATTATGCTTATATGGTCGATAGTACGACAATTACTATAGTCATTACTCTTATTGTTATCAATCTAACTCATACTATTAACCATATTATGCAGATATGATCGATAGAACGACAATTACTATACTCATTACTCTTATTATTATCAATCTAACTCATATTACTAACCATATTATGGAGATATAATCGATAGAACGACAAATACTATACTTACTACTCTTATCATTATCTATCTAACTCATATTATTAGCTATATTATGCTTATATGGTCGATAGTACGACAATTACTATACTCATTACTCTTATTATTATCGATCGAACTCATATTATTAGCCATATTATGCTTATATGATCGATAGGACGACAATTACTATACTTATTACTCTTATGATTATCAATCTAACTCATATTATTATCCATATTATGCTTATATGATCGATAGGACGACAATTACTATACTCATTACGCTTATTATTATCGATCGAACTCATATTATTAGCCATATTATGCTTATATGATCGATAGAACGACAATTACTATACTTACTATTCATATTATTATCAATCTAACTCATATTATTAGCCATATTATGCTTATATGATCGATAGGACGACAATTACTATACTTATTACACTCACTGTTATCAATCTAACTCATATTATTAGCCATATTATGGTTATATGACCGATAGAACGACAATTACTATACTCATTACTCTTATTATTATCATTCTAACTCATATTATTAGACATATTATGCTTATATGATCGATAGCACGACAAGTACTATACTTACTACTTTTATTATTATCAATCTAACTCATATTATTAGCTATATTATGCTTATATGGTCGATAGAACGACAATTACTATACTCATTACTCTTATTATTATCAATCTAACTCATATTATTAGCCATATTATGCTTATATGATCGATAGAACGACAATTACTATACTTATTACTCTTATTATTATCAATCTAACTCATATTATTATCCATATTATGCTTATATAATCGATAGGACGACAATTACTACACTCATTACTCTAATTATTATCAATCTAACTCATATTATTAGCCAAATTTTGGTCATATGACCAATAGAACGACAATTACTATACTTATTACACTCACTATTATCAATCTAACTCACATTATTAACCATATTATGCAGATATGATCGATAGAACGACAATAACTATACTTATTACTCTTATTATTATCAATGTAACTCATCTTATTAGCTATATTATGCTTATAAGATCGATAGAGCGACAATTACTAAACTTATTACACTCACTATTATCAATCTAACTCATATTATTAACCATATTATGCAGATATGATCGATAGAACGACAATTACTATACTTATTACTCTTATTATTATCAATCTAACTCATATTATTAGCCATATTATGCTTATATGATCGATAGAACGACAATTACTACACTAATTACTCTTATTATTAACAATCTAACTCATATTATTAGCCATATTATGCTTATATGATCGATAGGACGGCAATTACTAGACTCATTACTCTTATTGTTATCAATCTAACTCATACTATTAACCATATTATGCAGATATGATCGATAGAACGACAATTACTATACTTATTACACTCACTGTTATCAATCTGACTCATATTATTAGTCATATTATGCTTATATGATCGATAGAACGACAATGACTATACTTATTACTCTTATTATTATCAATCTAACTCATATTATTATCCATATTATGCTTATATGATCGATAGGACGACAATTACTACACTCATTACGCTTATTATTATCAATCTAACTCATATTATTAGCCATATTATGCTTATATGATCGATATAACGACAATTACTATACTTATTACACTCACTATTATCAATCTAACTCATATTATTAGCCATATTATGGTTATATGACCGATAGAACGACAATTAATACACTTAATACTCTTATTATTATCAATCTAACTCATATTATTAGCCATATTATGGTTATATGACCGATAGGACGACAATTACTATACCCATTACTCTTATTATTATCAATCCAACTCATATTATTAGCCATGTTATGCTTATATGATCGATAGGACGAAAATTGCTAAACTCATTAGTCTTATTATTATCAATCTAACTCATATTATTAGCCATATAATGCTTATATGATCGATAGAACGACAATTACTATACTTATTGCTCTCATTATTATCAATCTAACACATATTATTAGCCATATTGTGCCTATATGATCGATAGAACGACAATAACTATACTTATTACTCTTATTATTATCAATGTAACTCATATTATTAGCAATATTATGCTTATAAGATAGATAGAGCGACAATTACTAAACTTATTACACTCACTATTATCAATCTAACTCATATTATTAACCATATTATGCAGATATGATCGATAGAACGACAATTACTATACTTATTACTCTTATTACTATCAATCTAACTCATATTATTAGCCATATTATGCTTATATGATCGATAGAACGACAATTACTACACTAATTACTCTTATTATTAACAATCTAACTCATATTATTAGCCATATTATGCTTATATGATCGATAGAACGACAATTACTATACTTATTACACTCACTATTATCAATCTAACTCATATTATTAACCATATTATGGTTATATGACCGATAGAACGACAATTACTATACTTATTTCTCTTATTATTATTAATCTAACTCATATTATTAGCCATATTATGCGTATATGATCGATAGGACGACAATTACTATACTCATTACTCTTATTGTTATCAATCTAACTCATATTATTAGCCATATTATGCAGATATGATCGATAGTACGACAATTACTATACTCATTACTCTTATTATTATCATTCTAACTCATATTATTAGACATATTATGCTTATATGATCGATAGTACGACAAGTACTATACTTACTACTTTTATTATCATCAATCTAACTCATATTATTAGCTATATTATGCTTATATGATCGATAGTACGACAATTACTATGCTCATTACTCTTATTATTATCAATGCAACTCATACTATTAACCATATTATGCAGATATGATCGATAGAACGACAATTACTATACTTATTACACTCACTGTTATCAATCTAACTCATATTACTAGTCATATTAGGCTTATATGATCGATAGAACGACAATTACTATACTCAGTACTCTTATTATTATCAATGTAAGTCATATTATTAGCTATATTATGCTTATATCATCGATAGAACGACAATTACTAAACTTATTACACTCACTATTATCAATCTAACTCATATTATTAACCATATTATGCAGATATGATCGATACAACGACAATTACTATACTCATTACTCTTATTATTATCAATCTAACTCATATTACTAACCATATTATGGAGATATAATCGATAGAACGACAAATACTATACTTACTACTCTTATCATTATCAATCTAACTCATATTATTAGCCATATTATGCTTATATGATCGATAGAACGACAATTACTACACTAATTACTCTTATTATTAACAATCTAACTCATATTATTAGCCATATTCTGCTTACATGATCGATAGAACGACAATTACTATACATATTTCTCTTATTATTATTAATATAACTCATATTATTAGCCATATTATGCTTATATGATTGATAGGACGACAATTACTACACTCATTACGCTTATTATTATCAATCTAACTCATTTTATTAGCCATATTATGCTTATATGATCGATATAACGACAATTACTATACTTATTACACTCACTATTATCAATCTAACTCATATTATTAGCCATATTATGGTTATATGACCGATAGAACGACAATTAATATACTTAATACTCTTATTATTATCAATCTAACACATATTATTAGCCATATTATGCTTATATGATCGATAGAACGACAATTACTATACTTATTACTCTCATTATTATCAATCTAACACATATTATTAGCCATATTGTGCCTATATGATCGATAGAACGACAATAACTATACTTATTACTCTTATTATTATCAATCTAACTCATATTATTAACCATATTAGGCTTATATGATCGATAGAACGACAATTACTATACTCAGTACTCTTATTATTATCAATGTAAGTCATATTATTAGCTATATTATGCTTATATCATCGATAGAACGACAATTACTAAACTTATTACACTCACTATTATCAATCTAACTCATATTATTAACCATATTATGCAGATATGATCGATACAACGACAATTACTATACTCATTACTCTTATTATTATCAATCTAACTCATATTACTAACCATATTATGGAGATATAATCGATAGAACGACAAATACTATACTTACTACTCTTATCATTATCAATCTAACTCATATTATTAGCCATATTATGCTTATATGATCGATAGAACGACAATTACTACACTAATTACTCTTATTATTAACAATCTAACTCATATTATTAGCCATATTCTGCTTATATGATCGATAGAACGACAATTACTATACATATTTCTCTTATTATTATTAATATAACTCATATTATTAGCCATATTATGCTTATATGATCGATAGGACGACAATTACTACACTCATTACGCTTATTATTATCAATCTAACTCATTTTATTAGCCATATTATGCTTATATGATCGATATAACGACAATTACTATACTTATTACACTCACTATTATCAATCTAACTCATATTATTAGCCATATTATGGTTATATGACCGATAGAACGACAATTAATATACTTAATACTCTTATTATTATCAATCTAACACATATTATTAGCCATATTATGCTTATATGATCGATAGAACGACAATTACTATACTTATTACTCTCATTATTATCAATCTAACACATATTATTAGCCATATTGTGCCTATATGATCGATAGAACGACAATAACTATACTTATTACTCTTATTATTATCAATCTAACTCATATTATTAACCATATTATGCAGATATGATCGATAGAACGACAATAACTATACTTATTACTCTTATTATTATCAATGTAACTCATATTATTAGCTATATTATGCTTATAAGATCGATAGAGCGACAATTACTAAACTTATTACACTCACTGTTATCAATCTAACTCATATTATTAACCATATTATGCAGATATGATCGATAGAACGACAATTACTATACTTATTACTCTCACTGTTATCAATCTGACTCATATTATTAGTCATATTATGCTTATATGATCGATAGAACGACAATGACTATACTTATTACTCTTATTATTATCAATCTAACTCATATTATTATCCATATTATGCTTATGTGATCGATAGGACGACAATTACTACACTCATTACGCTTATTATTATCAATCTAACTCATTTTATTAGCCATATTATGCTTATACGATCGATGTAACGACAATTACTATACTTATTACACTCACTATTATTAATCTAACTCATATTATTAGCCATATTATGGTTATATGACCGATAGAACGACAATTAATATACTTAAAACTCTTATTATTATCAATCTAACTCATATTATTAGCCATATTATGCTTATATGATCGATAGAACGACAATTACTATACTCATTACGCTTATTATTATCGATCGAACTCATATTATTAGCCATATTATGCTTATATGATCGATAGAACGACAATTACTATACTTATTACTCTCATTATTATCAATCTAACACATATTATTAGCCATATTGTGCCTATATGATCGATAGAACGACAATAACTATACTTATTACTCTTATTATTATCAATCTAACTCATATTATTAACCATATTATGCAGATATGATCGATAGAACGACAATAACTATACTTATTACTCTTATTATTATCAATGTAACTCATATTATTAGCTATATTATGCTTATAAGATCGATAGAGCGACAATTACTAAACTTATTACACTCACTGTTATCAATCTAACTCATATTATTAACCATATTATGCAGATATGATCGATAGAACGACAATTACTATACTTATTACTCTCACTGTTATCAATCTGACTCATATTATTAGTCATATTATGCTTATATGATCGATAGAACGACAATGACTATACTTATTACTCTCATTATTATCAATCTAACTCATATTATTAGCTATATTATGCTTATATGATCGATAGTACGACAATTACCATGCTCATTACTCTTATTATTATCAATGCAACTCATACTATTAACCATATTATGCAGATATGATCGATAGAACGACAATTACTATACTTATTACACTCACTGTTATCAATCTAACTCATATTACTAGTCATATTAGGCTTATATGATCGATAGAACGACAATTACTATACTTACTACTCTTATTATTATCAATCTAACTCATATTATTAGCCATATTATGCTTATATGATCGATAGAACGACAATTACTATACTCAGTACTCTTATTATTATCAATGTAAGTCATATTATTAGCTATATTATGCTTATATGATCGATAGAACGACAATTACTAAACTTATTACACTCACTATTATCAATCTAACTCATATTATTAACCATATTATGCAGATATGATCGATAGAACGACAATTACTATACTCATTACTCTTATTATTATCAATCTCACTCATATTACTAACCATATTATGGAGATATAATCGATAGAACGACAAATACTATACTTACTACTCTTATCATTATCAATCTAACTCATATTATTAGCCATATTATGGATATATGACCGATAGAACGACAATTAATATACTTAATACTCTTATTGTTATCAATCTAACTCATATTATTAGCCATATTATGCAGATATGATCGATAGTACGACAATTACTATACTCATTACTCTTATTATTATCATTCTAACTCATATTATTAGACATATTATGCTTATATGATCGATAGTACGACAAGTACTATACTTACTACTTTTATTATTATCAATCTAACTCATATTATTAGCTATATTATGCTTATATGGTCGATAGTACGACAATTACTATAGTCATTACTCTTATTGTTATCAATCTAACTCATACTATTAACCATATTATGCAGATATGATCGATAGAACGACAATTACTATACTCATTACTCTTATTATTATCAATCTAACTCATATTACTAACCATATTATGGAGATATAATCGATAGAACGACAAATACTATACTTACTACTCTTATCATTATCTATCTAACTCATATTATTAGCTATATTATGCTTATATGGTCGATAGTACGACAATTACTATACTCATTACTCTTATTATTATCGATCGAACTCATATTATTAGCCATATTATGCTTATATGATCGATAGGACGACAATTACTATACTTATTACTCTTATGATTATCAATCTAACTCATATTATTATCCATATTATGCTTATATGATCGATAGGACGACAATTACTATACTCATTACGCTTATTATTATCGATCGAACTCATATTATTAGCCATATTATGCTTATATGATCGATAGAACGACAATTACTATACTTACTATTCATATTATTATCAATCTAACTCATATTATTAGCCATATTATGCTTATATGATCGATAGGACGACAATTACTATACTTATTACACTCACTGTTATCAATCTAACTCATATTATTAGCCATATTATGGTTATATGACCGATAGAACGACAATTACTATACTCATTACTCTTATTATTATCATTCTAACTCATATTATTAGACATATTATGCTTATATGATCGATAGCACGACAAGTACTATACTTACTACTTTTATTATTATCAATCTAACTCATATTATTAGCTATATTATGCTTATATGGTCGATAGAACGACAATTACTATACTCATTACTCTTATTATTATCAATCTAACTCATATTATTATCCATATTATGCTTATATAATCGATAGGACGACAATTACTACACTCATTACTCTAATTATTATCAATCTAACTCATATTATTAGCCAAATTTTGGTCATATGACCAATAGAACGACAATTACTATACTTATTACACTCACTATTATCAATCTAACTCACATTATTAACCATATTATGCAGATATGATCGATAGAACGACAATAACTATACTTATTACTCTTATTATTATCAATGTAACTCATCTTATTAGCTATATTATGCTTATAAGATCGATAGAGCGACAATTACTAAACTTATTACACTCACTATTATCAATCTAACTCATATTATTAACCATATTATGCAGATATGATCGATAGAACGACAATTACTATACTTATTACTCTTATTATTATCAATCTAACTCATATTATTAGCCATATTATGCTTATATGATCGATAGAACGACAATTACTACACTAATTACTCTTATTATTAACAAACTAACTCATATTATTAGCCATATTATGCTTATATGATCGATAGGACGGCAATTACTAGACTCATTACTCTTATTGTTATCAATCTAACTCATACTATTAACCATATTATGCAGATATGATCGATAGAACGACAATTACTATACTTATTACACTCACTGTTATCAATCTGACTCATATTATTAGTCATATTATGCTTATATGATCGATAGAACGACAATGACTATACTTATTACTCTTATTATTATCAATCTAACTCATATTATTATCCATATTATGCTTATATGATCGATAGGACGACAATTACTACACTCATTACGCTTATTATTATCAATCTAACTCATATTATTAGCCATATTATGCTTATATGATCGATATAACGACAATTACTATACTTATTACACTCACTATTATCAATCTAACTCATATTATTAGCCATATTATGGTTATATGACCGATAGAACGACAATTAATACACTTAATACTCTTATTATTATCAATCTAACTCATATTATTAGCCA
Source organism: Megachile rotundata (assembly GCF_050947335.1). Taxonomy (NCBI): domain Eukaryota; kingdom Metazoa; phylum Arthropoda; class Insecta; order Hymenoptera; family Megachilidae; genus Megachile; species Megachile rotundata. The sequence goes on from NW_027473765.1 coordinate 85,982, forward strand.
TATTATGGTTATATGACCGATAGGACGACAATTACTATACCCATTACTCTTATTATTATCAATCCAACTCATATTATTAGCCATGTTATGCTTATATGATCGATAGGACGACAATTGCTAAACTCATTAGTCTTATTATTATCAATCTAACTCATATTATTAGCCATATAATGCTTATATGATCGATAGAACGACAATTACTATACTTATTGCTCTCATTATTATCAATCTAACACATATTATTAGCCATATTGTGCCTATATGATCGATAGAACGACAATAACTATACTTATTACTCTTATTATTATCAATGCAACTCATATTATTAGCAATATTATGCTTATAAGATAGATAGAGCGACAATTACTAAACTTATTACACTCACTATTATCAATCTAACTCATATTATTAACCATATTATGCAGATATGATCGATAGAACGACAATTACTATACTTATTACTCTTATTACTATCAATCTAACTCATATTATTAGCCATATTATGCTTATATGATCGATAGAACGACAATTACTACACTAATTACTCTTATTATTAACAATCTAACTCATATTATTAGCCATATTATGCTTATATGATCGATAGAACGACAATTACTATACTTATTACACTCACTATTATCAATCTAACTCATATTATTAACCATATTATGGTTATATGACCGATAG